>NC_051157.2:207654637-207694153 GCF_013339745.2 Dermacentor silvarum | reverse complement strand
GTTTTCCTGTATGTCTTTTACCTGACCTTTGTGGAAATTTGCCACTGCCACCTGCAAATACCATTGGTGTTACTATTTTTTAAATAAGTTAATGTGCTCACTCTGTTCACTTGCTTTACAATAGCCTTTTATGATGCCAGATTCACTGTAACCACAAACATTTGCTGTATACCACTCAATGAGTGTTTTAAATACCGTGAAATATTCATTCATTTGAGGTTCACAACGTAATAGAGCCGCCGCGTCCTAATTTTGCGGTGTGTTGGCTCAGCTTCGACGCTGCTAACTTTTTTGTAGGTATGTGATACAACATAAGCTTTGTTGTACATTTTACTTGCAGCAAAATGCATTCTATTTTAATGTTGACATACTTTGTGGGTCTGACCTCACATCAATTGTTTCAACTTTGACTTTGTGAACTACCACTCTTTTTTTAATTTCTGCATATGTATTGCTTACTTTTCTGACAAGCACAATCACCGAAGCCTTTCGATATTTGTGAGGACAGCGCAGATATAAATATTATACAATTATAACCCTGTATTGAAGGCGTGGCATACAAGGCATTGTAAGCAAAACTGCAGCTTCATTCAAGGACAGCTGATACCATTGACCAGTTTTATTAAAAGTATCAATACTACGTGTGATATAGTTTACTTTGTATAACATTATTATACAAATGCCCTGTGGCATACAAGTATGCTAATACTGATACCGAAGAGCAGTGGCAAAATAAGTTTTCCTACTTGCTGTTTATAATTTTCTTTTGTGTATTTCTTTGCAATGTACTTCATTTAAATTATAAATGTGGCTTCCTTCTGTATTTGTGTGAACACTTCTGGCTTCTATAGGTGCAATAAACACTGAATAAAGAATGAAACAATTACTGTTGTCATAAAAATGTGATTTCCATAGTCCAAGTACACCAGCAACAAAATGAATCCACAAGTGCAAATGAATGCTGCCATTTTTCCATTGCTGCTATGTATTCAGTTTTCATGCCGTTTCACACTAGCAGAGGAAAAAGGGTCCCCCTGGCAGTGCTTGATTCTAGGACATAATTATGCTGTGGAGCTATGCTCGCATTCGGAAACAGCTGAATAAAACTCTAGATAATGCACAAATCCCGTCCATTTGCTTTATTATATAACGAAAATGGATCCCCGAGGCGCGTCTCAACAGCGTCGTCACACCACACAATCTTGCAAAATAGTACATGTAAATCTGAATAAACGGCGATCACTTCGGCGTTTAGAATGCAGGCTAATGCTATTTATTTCTCTCAAAATGAAACACGCCCACCAGAGCCTTTTATTAAGCGAAAATGCGACAAAAAAGTGTCCTTCAAAACATCTCGTTTCTTCCTAGGTGGAAGACAGCGTGACAAAAGTTATTTCTCTCAAAATAAAACACGCACACCAGCCTTTTATTAAGCGAAAATGCGACAAAAAAAGTGTCCCTCAAAACATCTCGTTTCTTTCTAGGTGCAAGGCAGCGGGACGAAAAATTAGCAAGATAATACGCACCACAGCTTAAGGTGCACAACGGCTGATTTGACGAAACTTGGGTACGTAGGAAAAATAGACCACACTCGGGCGTCTGGACGGGTTTCGAGCCGCGAGCGCTGACAACTCCACTAACCGCGGTGGTAAGCGCAAGTGACGCCTTGAAAATTTTCTGTCTTCATGAGTCAGACGCCCCAGTCTTGCTCCATGTTTCAAGGCATCGCATTTGAAGCGAAGAACGACGCGCGCAGTAGCAGAAAACCACCACCCGCATACGGGCCTCCAAGCCAGTGACGGCAGGCGCCACTAAAAGTTACCACGTACCAAACAATCACGAATGTTCCGGCAACCTTGTGGGCCTTTTCCGCCCCAAAAGGCCCCGCGCACGGGGCCCCTGAGTGAGGGAGGGGTGGCTTCAGAGGAGGTTGGCTTGCCGAGGCTAGTGGAATCACGTGACGCTCCCTCCTAGTATTTTTCACCTCCATGGCGGTATGGATGTCCACTGTTGGCTGGTAACTGCGGTGAACACCTTTGAGACCAGGCAAGAATCCCGCAGCTCCCCTATAAACGCATGAAGTAGAAGCAGAAGGATACGCACATGCTTTCAGAAGTGGGTATGAACGTGCTGGGGGTGATCATACGGGATTCTCGGTTTTGCATGGTAATGAAAGAGGCAACTAACATGTAACTTTTTATTAGTATTTGAAGGACTGCAGATGCCCTGCGACAAATATAAAATCTGTCATTTACTTCGTAACGTAACCAGATGGCAGCGCCTGTTATCGATAATACATGCACAAGAAACTCATACGATCATTTTGTTCTCCGAGTGGCATTTAATTTATCAGGGCAGTGGGTTTTATGACATTGTAAGAGGTTTGGGACTTAACATAAGAGAGAGAGAGAAACAACTTTATTTGAGTGAAAAAAAAATTCACTGAAGGATGGTGGTCAGGCGGTGCCTGGCCGCCACCTCCTCGGCTCGTTGAATGGCCCGGAGTTGCACGTCGAGGCTAGAGTTCCGGAGCACGTTATCCCACGCTTCGGGCGAGGGAGTGGTCAGGAGATCAGGCGGGGGTGGGTCCTCGCTGCAGTCCCAGAGTATGTGGGCAAGGGTGGCGGTCATGCCGCACTGCGAACAGTGTTGGCTAAAGAGGTCGGGGTATATGTGACTGTATATTTGCGGGCAAGGGAACGAATGGGTCTGAAGGCGGCGCCAAACGATTTGCTGGGGTTTCGTGAGTTTGGGGTGCGGTGGCGGTTTTGTTTGGCGAGCGAGGCGGTAGTGTTGCGCGATTTCGTGATACGAGGTCAGAGGCTCGCCGGGGCCCTCCTCGGGATCCGTGGCACTGCCCGCCGCTCGGTTGACGAATCCTCGAGCTTGCCGGTGGGCGGCCTCGTTTCCCGGGTTGCCCGCGTGTGCAGGGACCCAAACTAGCGAGATGGGTGGGGGGTGCTCGTCGTCAGACTGACGAGCGAGGGGTTGAAGAAGGCGTAGGGTGCCAGGGGTGACGGTGCCGCGAGCAAAGTGAAATATGGCGGTTTTCGAATCGCTAAGTATTGTAGTGTAACCGGCAGATGCCGCAAGCGCGATAGCCGCTTCTTCGGCTTCGGCGGGGTTTAGGGCGCGGACGGAGCCGGCGATGCGTAAGGCAGTGGTCGTGTCCGAGGGAGTGCGGATAGCCACAACGCTGAGAGCGTACGCTTTCGACTGCGAGGTGTAACGGGCCGCATCTACATATGCTGCCTCTGTGCTTGAGGAGTAGGTCTCGTGCAGGGCCTGCGCCCTCGCCTGTCGACGCCCGTCGTGGTGACCGGCCAGCATGTTTTTCGGTAGTGGTTTTACTACAAAGCGTTGTCGTATCGGAGAAGGTAGGCAGATCGGGTCTTGGCCAGAGGGCGATGCAGTGAGGCCGATGCGATCGAGGATCCACCGACCGGTCTTGCTTCCGCGAAGACGTTGTATTTGGGCAGTGCGATGTGCCTCAATCAATTCGTCGAGGGTGTTGTGAAGACCGAGGCTCAGGAGATGTGTCGTTGAGGTGGTGGGGGCAAGGCCTAGAGCTAGCTTGTAGACCTTGCGAATGAGTCGTTCGACTCTGTCCTTTTCGGTGCGTAAAAGGCGGAGGTACGGTAGGGCGTAGGTGATGCGCGATATCACGAAGGCATGAATGAGTTGGACAAGTTCCTTTTCGCGCATGCCTTGCCGGCGGGCAGACACGCGTGCGATGAGACGGGCCGTCTGTGTGACCGCAACGGTCAGCCGGTCGAGCGTGGTGGTGTTGTATTGGCCTGTTTGGACGTGAAGACCGAGGATTCGCATGTGGTTCACTTGCGGTAAAGCCGTGCCATTTACGTAGACTTGGATGGTCGGTAAAGGGGGGTGTTTGATCTTGCGGCGGTCGGGAGGTCTAAGCAGCAAGAGTTCAGATTTGCTCTCCGAACATTTGAGGCCTGCCTGCGTTGCGTGGTGAACGACGGCGTCGGCGGCACGTTGAAGGGTCTCTTCAATCTGGCCATCCGAGCCCGTGGCCGTCCACAGTGTAATATCGTCGGCATAGATGGTGTGGCGTAAGCCGGGGATCTCGTCGAGTGAGGCAGGAAGTGTACTCATGACCAGATTGAAAAGAAATGGGGAGAGGGCTGCCCCTTGAGGGGTGCCTCTGTCCCCGAGGTTCATTCGTGCGGACGTGAGGCCGCCGGCCAGTGAGAGCTCTACCGTTCGGTTTGAAAGGAATTCACATACGTAATTGTACGTGCGCTCGCCCGGATGTATGGCGGCAAGGTTCGAGGCAATAGCCGCGTGTTGCACCGTATCGAAGGCCTTGTGGAGGTCGATGCCGAGCAGGGCGCGGGTTCCCGCGTGAGGCGGTGTCCGAAGTATGTCGTGATGTATTTGAACGAGTGCGTCTTGCGTGGAAAGATGGGCACGGAACCCCAGCATCGTCGGTGGAAACAGGTCGTTCTCTTCCGCATAAGTTTGCAGTCTGGCGAGGACTACGTGTTCGATCAATTTGCCGAGGCACGAGGTGAGCGAGATGGGACGTAAGTTGGCGATATCCATCTTTTTGCCCGGTTTCGGGATGAACACGAGTTTCGCGTGTTTCCATTCTTGAGGTAGTTTGCCCGAATGCCAGCACTCGTTTGCATATTGCGTGAGTGCGACAACCGATTTGTTGTCGAGGTTTCTTAGTACTTTGTTTGTAACGCCGTCGGGACCGGGCGCCGAGGTCGTGTGAAGTTTGAGAAGAGCCGCATACATTTCGGCCTCCGTAAAATCGGCGTCAAGCGTGGGGTTTGGATCGCCATTGTAAGGGGGCAACGGTGGTGGCGGTGTATTCGGTGGGGCAAGGCCCACGTAGCGGTCGGCTAGCTCGTCGAGTAAGTCGGCGTCCGTTCCCGGGTAGTTGTGCAGGAGCTGTTGCAGCTGTTTCTGGGCTGACGACTTTGAAGTGCCGGGATCGAGCAAGTGACGCAGAAGATGCCAAGTTTTCTTGCTGCTCATCTGCCCGTTCAGGCCGTCGCACAACTGGCCCCACTGTTGCCGCGCGAGGGCGTGACTGTGGCTTTCGATATCGCGTGCGAGCGCCTCGATGCGGCGGCGCAGCTTCCTGTTGTGTCGTTGCCGTCGCCACCTGCGGAGGAGGCTCGCATGCGCATCCCACATGTGCAGAAGACGAGAGTCAGTCGTAGGCGAATCGGTGGCGGTCGCTTCTATCTCGCGCGTCGTGATGTTCACGTGCTCGTGCAAAGAAGAGGTCCAGTCGCGGAGGTCGGTAATGGCGTCCGGGGCTTGCTCTTCGCGCAGCTTGCGGAACTTGGGCCATTCCGTGATGCGTGCCGTGGGCTTGGGCTTCTTGCAGACGAATGTCTGCACTGTGGTCGCAAGGATGTAGTGATCGCTGCCCGCAAGTAGGCCCGTGTTCTCCCAGGACGCTCGCGTCACGTTCTTGCAAAACGTGAGGTCTGGCGAGGTGTCGCGGCATACGCTGTTGCCTATTCGGGTGGGCGGCTGTTGCGGGTCGTTTAGCAAAGTAAGGCGCAGATCCTGCACGAGGGACCATAGCTTTTTGCCTCGGGGGTTTGTGTGCATGTAGCCCCAGTCAGGGTGGCGTGCGTTGAAATCGCCGAGCACGAGCAGTTGTGCGTCGCCGGCGAGTGCTAGTGTTTTGCGAAAAAGATGAGAGAAATTTTCTACGGCTGCTCGCGGGGAACAATAAACGTTCAGAACGAATAGCGACCGGTCCATGCGTTTTCGTGGTAGGATTTCGACGAGTGTGTGTGGGATGTCTGTGTATTCTATATCGTGCTGTGTGGCCGTGAGGTTGTTGTGTACAAGCGTGGAAGTGCAAGGGGAGCCGTGCGGGTCGAGCTGCTGGTAGGCCGCGTAGCTAGGAAGGGTGGCTGGTGCGGACGTTTCTTGCAACGCGATGACGTCCGGAATTGATTCAGTGTTTGCCTGCGGATCGTTTTGTAATTTCTTTATGAGTTGCTGCAGATGGCTCCGTTTTTTGCGGTACCCCCTGCAGTTCCACTGCCATACGATCAGATTTGTACGAGCCATGATTAATTCATGGGAGTGGCCCCTTGCGGCGTGGAGGGGCGACTGCGCGATGAGGAGCGGTGGCGTCCAAGATGCTTATGAACGCTAGCGAGCGCATTTTCTGTGTGTTGCTTCAGAGTGTTGTACGAAGCGTGCGTGTTGCCGATTGCCTGCTCTAGATTTGCAAAGCGGGCATCTATGGCTTGTTGCATGGTATTGAGACGGGTCTCGAATTTCGCATCCAAGGCGTTAAAGCGGGATTCGAGCTTTGCGTCGCTGGCTTCAAATGCCTCAGCTACGGCTTTCGTGACTGCCCCTGTAATGGATGCGTCTATTTGAAGCGACTCAGTTGAAGTGGTGGCTTTACGCTTTCCCGCAGCGGCGGCTTGCGGCTGCTGCTGCTGTGGGACGGTGTTTGTTACGGGCGGTTGGGTGAGGGCCCTATTCAATTTGGAGTCGAGCGACTGTATGTGCTGAGTGAGGTTTTCTATTTGGGATAGGAGTGTTGAGATTTGGGACTGCTGCGAGGACAATCGGGCCTTAAGAGAGGTATTCTCTCTGACCAGCTCCCTCACCTGTGTGTCTTGCGACGGGTCCTGTGACGACGACTTCAGCGAGGACGGGGGTCCTTGGGCCCAGGCAACCTTCGTGGGGCCGGACGACGACTGCGACGAGCCCTTGGTCGAATCCAAGGAACAGTCGACCGATGTCGAAGCGCCCCGGGAGGACGAGGCCAAGAAGTAGCGGCTGGTTGACGGGGTCCTCGAGCGGGACCTCGAGCGGGACGGAGATCTGTTGCCGGTGCGGGATCTCGAGCGACTGGCCCGTTCTTGCTGCGGTGGTTGGCCGAGAGGCGGGAAAGACTGATCGCGGGACGGCGAGCGGCCGGTTCGTAGGATCGACGGTCGTCGAGGCGATTTAGACCGGTTTGAGTTTGGACCGGATGGCGTTGGCTTCTTCACGAAGCGATATTTACAGTTGGAACTGTTTGTGGTGTGTCCGCCGTTGCAAACAATGCAGCGGGCCTGGCATGTCGGCTGGGCGTCTTGCGGGGCCGGCGGGTGGTCTTCGCCGCAACGGGAACAGCGGTTGCGTCTGGGATGAGGGCACACGTCGGTTCGGTGGCCCACCTTGCGACAATTGAAGCAGGCTTCCACCTTCCGATAGAAAGGGTAGAGGCGTATGTGCACACCGTGGTAAAATATCCATCGGGGTAGATGATCCCCGAGCATCGTGACGAGTATGTGACTGGTCCGTCCCATACGGCGGCCGCCCACCACGGGCATATTCGGGTTACTCTCCTGTAGGTCTTGCAGGATTTCTTCATCAGAAAAATTGTCGAATGCGTGGAACATGATCCCACGAAACGCATCGTCAGGCGGCGGGGCGTAAATGTGAATTTCGATGGCCTGGTCCCCGAATTTTAGGGACGT
Organism: Dermacentor silvarum; assembly: GCF_013339745.2. Lineage (NCBI taxonomy): Eukaryota > Metazoa > Arthropoda > Arachnida > Ixodida > Ixodidae > Dermacentor > Dermacentor silvarum. The sequence goes on along the minus strand of NC_051157.2, from coordinate 207,686,672 downwards.
AACTTGGAGGTACGTCTTTGCTCGAGCTGAGTCTTGCACGCTTAGAGTGAATGTATTGTTGGTAGGGTGGACCCTCACTTGGTCGCGGGACGCCGGCGGCTGGTCCGGTAGCGACGCTGCCTTGAGTAGGGCTTCGTATAGTTGCCAGGGCGGCAGCTTCGTGAGGTCGATTGGGGCTTTGGGCCGTCCCACGATGTGGATGGCGTCTGCCGGCATCCTGGGTAAGGGGCCGCGTCGTCGCTGGGGCGGCGGTCGTGGCTTCGGATCGTTGCGAGGTGGCCGCGTTTGCTCGGCGTCCTTCGGGTCCGGCGTGGCTTGGCGAAGCTCGAGCCTTCGCTTCTCCTGGGCACGAAAACCGGGCGGCGGCTGCCAAGAGTCGTCCTCCCATTCGTCGGTCGAGATCGTGTTTCCTTCTACTACGCACTTCATGTCGGTGGGCGGCCGGGTGCGGTAGGAAAGGCGGGCGGCCGCGAGAGAACGCGCGGCCGCGCTGAGCCTATAGGCGCGCAACTGCGCTAGGCCCAACCGTCGGGCGAGAAAATGTGGTCGAGGGAAAAAGAAACTCTCACTTGAGAATGGCCGTCAGAAAGCACGTGAAATTGGTATCCACGGGTTCGGAAACACTTCGCGCACCCACTCGTGCAAAAAGCATTTACCTTGAAGAACATTTACGGCAAGAAAGTCGGAGAATCACGGAGCTCGATGCGGATGCGTCCGTTGGCTCCGAGCGCCGGCAGCGTTCCCCGGACTTAACATAAGCAAATAAGCAATGTCAGCTTTATAGCACACGTGCTTGACTGAATGCAGCGTACTTATTTATTGTATAGATTAGTAGTGAAAACGCGTACGGGGATGAATGCAGTGAACTTTAGTGTAAACAGGGTGTATCAGCTAACTTTAGCCAAGTATTTAAAATACAAACATAGGCGCTTCGCGTGTCGTATTGGCGCAGTATTGTTCTGAGCCGTATGGAGCACGTCATGATATTTTTCACAGCGGAGCTGTTTATGCGGAGCGTAATCTGTCTGTCGTAAACAGAAAACTCTGCGGAGAGATGATGTCACCTCGCGTTGCCTAGTAACCACCGGCGCAGGTGCGCGCTCGATTCGCCCGACACGGCCCCGCCGAGCTCCCGCCAGATGCGCGCTACTGCGCATGCACCGTGACGTCATATTGGCGCGTCTGCGCTTGCTGCCCGTACACTGTGCATAGCTTTCGCCCCACTTCCCCTCCGACTTCTCCACCAGCTGCGCACTACTGCGTATGCGCCGCGAGGCAGACGTGACGTCCCGGCCAACTGTGCATGCGCTCCTTCGTTCGGTATGGCGGCGGCGCGCCAGACGTAGACATGGGTTGACAAAGGAAGGTTCGCACTGCCGAGGAAGAAGCTGCTTACCAAGAATAGCGGCGCATTGCTAAGCGAGACTGCCAGTGACGAGGCCGATTGGACCCAGCACGGTTAGCCGGAGAAGCCGCTACAAAACGATGACTTGGCATTACTTCGTATGACTTATACATCACTTCGTATAGCCAGGACCAGCTAGGAACAGATCAGCTCCGCTGTCTTTGGCCTTGCGCTTCTAGTGCAAGTTACCCTGCATTTTAACACGAAAGTGTTTTATTCCGGGGTCCACCAAGACTTCACTGACGTATTTCCGTCACGGAAATACGTCATAGAACATAATACAAAGAAAGAAACCAGAAGAAAAAGTTCCACAAACATGCAAAATTTGGGAATCGAACCAACGACCTCTCGGTCCGCGACGATAGATCGCCGAGCGTTTAACCCATTGCGCCACAAACGCATTCGCAGAGAGCTACACAGACGCGCCTTATATATCTAACACTCCTCCGTGTACCCGCGCTCTTGCTCGGGGCGGTGCCGCCGCCTACGAGCAGAAAAGAGAAGTACTGCATTATGACACTAAAGCCCGGGATACATGGAGCGAACTTTCTCGACGAACTTCACGCGTCAAGTAACGACGCGGCGACACGACGCAGGATGTTTGCTGTGTTGCAATACATGCGGCGAACGCCGCCGCGCGTTGGCCGCCGTGTTGGCGGCGGTCCCGGCCGCCCGCTTCGAACTGAATTTGGCGTTGTCCTTGTAGAATTCACTTAGTTGGAAGCAAATGACTGCGTAAACGGCTTTCGCTTAGTCTCAGGCCGCTTCGACGACAGAGTATTATGGATAACCTTGAGTAGTTTTCGAGATCGCTTCTCGTTTCGAACGCGTCTAAGCCTAGCGAAAGAAATATCCGATGCCAACGTCATCTATCGGGGAAGTCGGGAGATAGGCATGACGACAGCATGTGGCCTCTGAGATCAGAAGATTTCTGTTGAAGGTTGTTGTAGAGAGCTTGCACTGCTTGTCTGTTTCCTCGCAGATCAGCGGATATGGGATGTACAAATACAACGCGATTCCTGAGAGATCATACTAGGAACTACTCAATCGGTGCAGAGACATGCAGACACGGCAACACCAACGCGATTGCAGACGACGCGAAAAGGCGCGCGCGCGCGAAACACCAGCATGCATTGCGACCGGAACTAGTGCCTCCTGATTGGCTGTCGTCCACCGCTGCGCGCTAGACGCTTCCGGCGGCGGCGTTCGCCCGACGAAAATGTTTGGACAGGCAGATCGGCTGCGGACGGCAAATTTCTTGACGCCGGCCGTCGGACGTTCGCCGCCCGACGAAGTTCTTCGCTCGGACGCCGGTTATTCGCTCCATGTATTCCGGCCTTAACGCGCACCGACAGTGAACGCTTCGGTGGTCTCAGCACTACGACGCCTCGATGCCAGCATTCGAAGGGACGCTGGCATCAAGAAGCACTACCAACGCCACCTAGGTGGCGTTCACCGTACTCAGCACAGCGGAGCGTGGCCTCCGCAATTAGCTCTGAAAATGTTTCTGAAGTTGATCGCGGAGGCTGCAATTACGACGCGCTGTACGCGCTGATTTGACTCGGTGACGATTCAGTTACGTGCTTTGTCTTGCGCGTTGTATTAGTGTGTCAGTTACGTGCTTCGTCTTTCGCGTTGTGCTAGCGTGTGCAGCGTAGTGCAGCTTCCATATGCACGACGGTTGCTCATGGTCATCGACGTTGGTAGTCGTGATGGAGGAGACGTGCCACCAGGCGTCAGCGTGGGTGCATCAACGCCTAAGGGCGCTTTAGCCACAAAACACCAATAGACATTATATATCAATGTGCAATAAACATTACACTACTTCTGTGAAGACACGTTTCACTTTCGTGTTCTATACCGATTCCTATATAAGAGGGATCAACCACATTTTTTACCAATCCGCCAAGCTGGGTAATTAACAAAGATTACCTAATTACATTTTAATCAATAACTTTCGCGAAAAATCCTCTACAAAAGTTGTCGCGCTTGTTCAAAACATCTGATTATTTCATCTCTGCTAAGATAACTGCCCTGATAATTTTTTTTCCAACGTTCCATTAAAGTGCGCGAAATTAAAAAAAAAATACCACGTGACTGCTGGCGAACGAACGCGCCACGCTTTTAGTGCCCTCAAATGTAAGTTGAACGAATTAGCAAAGGTTGCTCCGTGCACAAAGGTCGATTGAGCAGACTGTGGGCGCCAGGTGGCGGCACCAGGTGCGCTGATTACGTTGCGATCATTATTAGGCGTTATCGCTCTTTAGCGCCTTATCTATCCACGTGGAACCATCATGAGCCGTATTCCAGCGGCGGCTGCGTATTATTGCGGTCGTGTGGGCCTTATCTTGAAAGCGATCTGCGATGGGGACAGAGTGCGGCCAGTGCTGATAGCTTCGTGTGCGCTGTGTTCTCGCCGCTTAGTTCGCTTTGAAGGGAGAGACGCGGGCGCGAACTTGAAAGCGATACGCGATGGGGACGCCGCTTTAAGCGAGAGGCAACACGAAGGTCAATTCGCTCGCTGCTGCGGGCCCTATCTTGAAAGCGATCGTCTTACGTGACGGACGGACGGGTTTCCTCGTTGGGTAGACAGAATTGCTTACGCATTTAAGGAATTGGAAGAAAATGTGGTTGATCCCTCTTATATAGGAATCGGTATAGAACACGAAAGTGAAACGTGTCTTCACAGAAGTAGTGTAATGTTTATTGCACATTGATATATAATGTCTATTGGTGTTTTGTGGCTAAAGCGCCCTTAGGCGTTGATGCACCCACGCTGACGCCTGGTGGCACGTCTCCTCCATCACGACTACCAACGTCGATGACCATGAGCAACCGTCGTGCATATGGAAGCTGCACTACGCTGCACACGCTAGCACAACGCGAAAGACGAAGCACGTAACTGACACACTAATACAACGCGCAAGACAAAGCACGTAACTGAATCGTCACCGAGTCAAATCAGCGCGTACAGCGCGTCGTAATTGCAGCCTCCGCGATCAACTTCAGAAACATTTTCAGAGCTAATTGCGGAGGCCACGCTCCGCTGTGCTGAGTACGGTGAACGCCACCTAGGTGGCGTTGGTAGTGCTTCTTGATGCCAGCGTCCCTTCGAATGCTGGCATCGAGGCGTCGTAGTGCTGAGACCACCGAAGCGTTCACTGTCGGTGCGCGTTAAGGCCGGAATACATGGAGCGAATAACCGGCGTCCGAGCGAAGAACTTCGTCGGGCGGCGAACGTCCGACGGCCGGCGTCAAGAAATTTGCCGTCCGCAGCCGATCTGCCTGTCCAAACATTTTCGTCGGGCGAACGCCGCCGCCGGAAGCGTCTAGCGCGCAGCGGTGGACGACAGCCAATCAGGAGGCACTAGTTCCGGTCGCAATGCATGCTGGTGTTTCGCGCGCGCGCGCCTTTTCGCGTCGTCTGCAATCGCGTTGGTGTTGCCGTGTCTGCATGTCTCTGCACCGATTGAGTAGTTCCTAGTATGATCTCTCAGGAATCGCGTTGTATTTGTACATCCCATATCCGCTGATCTGCGAGGAAACAGACAAGCAGTGCAAGCTCTCTACAACAACCTTCAACAGAAATCTTCTGATCTCAGAGGCCACATGCTGTCGTCATGCCTATCTCCCGACTTCCCCGATAGATGACGTTGGCATCGGATATTTCTTTCGCTAGGCTTAGACGCGTTCGAAACGAGAAGCGATCTCGAAAACTACTCAAGGTTATCCATAATACTCTGTCGTCGAAGCGGCCTGAGACTAAGCGAAAGCCGTTTACGCAGTCATTTGCTTCCAACTAAGTGAATTCTACAAGGACAACGCCAAATTCAGTTCGAAGCGGGCGGCCGGGACCGCCGCCAACACGGCGGCCAACGCGCGGCGGCGTTCGCCGCATGTATTGCAACACAGCAAACATCCTGCGTCGTGTCGCCGCGTCGTTACTTGACGCGTGAAGTTCGTCGAGAAAGTTCGCTCCATGTATCCCGGGCTTTAGTGTCATAATGCAGTACTTCTCTTTTCTGCTCGTAGGCGGCGGCACCGCCCCGAGCAAGAGCGCGGGTACACGGAGGAGTGTTAGATATATAAGGCGCGTCTGTGTAGCTCTCTGCGAATGCGTTTGTGGCGCAATGGGTTAAACGCTCGGCGATCTATCGTCGCGGACCGAGAGGTCGTGGGTTCGATTCCCAAATTTTGCATGTTTGTGGAACTTTTTCTTCTGGTTTCTTTCTTTGTATTATGTTCTATGACGTATTTCCGTGACGGAAATACGTCATAGAACGGAAATACGTCAGTGAAGTCTTGGTGGACCCCGGAATAAAACACTTTCGTGTTAAAAACGTTTGCGTAGGTGAATTTCGAACCTACGACCCCACGATGAAGCTGAGTGCCTTACCCACTGGGCTAAACACCCACGCTTGGATGAGGCGAATATATCTGAACTGTATGAATGTGTTGTACACCATTACTTGTGTTGTCCCGCTACATAGATAAGCAAAGAACAAGTGGATAAGAATGATAAGGAGTGATGAATTTTATGAGTCTGATCGCGGTTGATAATGGTTCGAAGTGGATGGATAAGGCTCTAAAGGCGATAAGAGCTTATTCTGGTCGGAGCAAGTCTGATAATGTTGATAAGTACCGGTACGTGTTGATAAGGGTCGGATCAAATTCGATACGGTTAATAAGAACATATAAGAGTCGGATCGATTCCGGTAAGGTTGATAAAAACTATAAGAGATGATAAGGGTAGGATCGAGTCCGATAAGGTTGATAATCACCGATAAGGATTGATAAGGGTTTATACTGGTCGAATCAAGAGCGAAAACAGATTACAAGGTCAACAAAGCATACGTTTAATGACCATCTACTGTTTCGTCCATCGCGATAAACATCCGTCGCGTCGTACGCGTGCAAGTGGCACAATGCTTATGCATACTTGGACATCCCCAGTGGTGTTTCTGCATAATTCCTTTTTCGTCGTCAGTTTTGATGCTTCTTGACTTCGCAACTAAAATGTTTCTTTTTCCTTTTCTTGTTTCCTCAAACCGACATAGTAAGCTTCTTTCGGGATGACAAGAAGTCTTCACAAACTGCCGCAGCTTTTATAATTTTTTCGCCATCATATATATAGATGAGACGTTATGGACGCTTTGCACTTAGAAAATAACTATACTTTATACAGAGTACACAAAGGCGGTTTTGCATCAGTTAAACAGATGATCTGACGTAATAGACTAAGCAGAACCAAAGATGCAGAGTGCCACTCATACTGCCGAAACAATTACTAAGGGTTGGGAGCTCATTTTTAAAGCCTTGGTCGCTCTTACCAAACCAGCCTCCGACAAACCACAACAAGTTATTGCACACCAGTGACCTGATTGGGTCGCCTGTGATCTGGCAGGAACAATATCTTCTCTCTCTCTCTCCTCTGCATTTTCTGTTTATCTCTCTCTCTGATGTGTGAGCGTGGCACCGACGAAACAGCCCACACTTCACGTCGTGGTCGACAAGACAACGCATGTATAAGGAAGGAGCGAAAACGGGCATCGTATCAAAATGGCCGAAATGGTCGCCTTGGATCTTCGGTGATACAACATTGTTAGGCATAGCGGCTTCAAGGCGCTCATGAAGGTATACAGCTTGCCATTCAGAATAAAATTATCCGGTGTGCTACTCCCACGCCTGTACAACAACACTGGTCAAAGGTGCAACCGGAACTCCAAATAGAATTCGAAGGCGGCATGAGTGCGATTGCTTTCACAAGTGATACACGAAGTGTTTTATTTTAGCTTAGCGAAATTTCAAAAAAACTGCCTGTGGCAGATAGCGCGATTCTAACTCTTAAACTAAATTACTCCGTGAGGCGGGCATAACTTCTATGAAAAATCAGAGTGCTGAATTCAATAATTTACATAATTGCAGTAATTACGTTTGTATTAATTACTATGCGGCCTATATTGCAATTTACGAATTGTTGCCTGTGGTTTCTCAAGGCATACTCATTTCGGACGAATTCTGAGGTTTACACCAGTATAGATTTATTAATTTGCAAAGTGTGTGCCGAAATACATTGGTGTCCCAGTGACTTCTGTGCTTCAACAACGTTTTAATGAGAAAGTAAGAGGAACAACAGATCATTTTTACCGTAAGTTTGATGGCGCATAACTCCCAACCGGTGCCATCCACAGAATTTGTTCTAAGTCGATATACCTTGTAAGCTCACTAGCTACAACTATGGTGTTGGGCTGCTGGGCACGAGGTCGTGGGATCGAATCCCGGCCACGGCGGCCGCATTTCGATGGGGCGAAATGCGAAAACACCCGTGTACTTATATTTAGGGGCACGTTAAAGAACCCCAGGTGGTCCAAATTTCTGGAGTCCCCCACTACGGCGTGCCTCAAAATCAGATCGTGGTTTTGGCACGTAAAACCCCATAATTTAATTTTTTAACTAGCTACAAATGGTAAATTTCAATATGAGTTGTAAATTAATTAGTAAGAGCTTAAATGGTGAAATTTTGTCTATTTGCCAATTACACATATGATTGCTCGTGGAAGTAATGTTCGCCTAATTGAGTAATTTAGTTCAATGGTTAGAATTGTGCTATCTACCTCAGCTGATTTTTTATTATATTGGTGCAGCTAAAAAAAAAAAAGAGGAAACGCGCCTTATGGACTTCACGTGCCAGCGATATTTTTTGTGAATGACGTGGCACTTAATGCCCGCGCAGTTTGAAATGAAGTTGTTCACGCGCAGCGCGAGAAATACGCCGAAAAGTCATACTGCGGTTAATATTTCTACTGTGCTAGGAGCAGCTTTACCTCGAGTGGGAGGTGCCAGACAGTTGCACGAAATAAACTGTGACTGACAACGGCCGTAACATATGATCAGCTGTTCGAAAGTTGTCGTGGATTAAGCGGGCATGTTTGCCCACACGTTTCGCCTCACCCTAAGTACTGCGCGAACACTGAAGCCAGCAATCAACCAAATGTACAAAAAAAAAAACAAGAGCCATAGTCGGGCAATATTAGCACATTTCTACTGCACAGACAAAACTTAATTATCTGCAGAACAAGCTGGGCAAGGATGTGCTCCGTCTGGTTCAAGAGGTTGAAGCACTGTGTAACGGTCAATACCTCATGCTTTCACGGATACTGGACCTCAAAGAAGCAATCACTCTAAAACTTGCAACATACGACGTAACAATCCATGGATATGTTTCTACAGAAGGGAGACACGTGAATGACTTTGTGGATGGGTTGAGGACCCTGTACGATGCAACTGCGATTTAAAGTGCTGCCATGTATCACTCCTTGCCATGCTAAAGTACCGTTATTTGTGAATTACTGCAATGCCTTGAAGATACAAGAAAAGTTATTCCGAGTTCGCTACTCAGCTCGCGGAATGTATAAAGGCTCGTTTCACGGACTACATCATTGATGAATTCACACGCCTTGCTATGTTTCTGGACCCCCGTTTTAAGGCCACAATCCATCAGGTGTCTGGTCAAATGAGCTGGCTTAAGAGACTTCTGGCTTTGGTTCTCGTCAGGATCCGAGCAAATTATGGGCCCCGCGTGCCGTGCAAACGCCTCCGCTCATATCATAGAGTTTGTGGAGTGCGTTTGACAACATGGCGAAGATCGTGAGAGAGCGAGAGAGAGTTGGAATCTGACACAGGCCAAGAGGTAGCTCAATATCCAGAAGAACCTCCTGTTGAGAGGGGCAAGGCTCCATGTCATTGGTGGGCCTCAACTGGGCAAGTACCCTTAGATAAGCCAGTTCATTTAGGGTTACTTGTGTATTCCAGCAACCTCCGTGCCCAGTGAGCGACTATTATGCGCTGCCTGGGCCATAGTTAGCGGCACAAAGAGAACGCTTGCTAAGCGACCAGAAATAACAATTACTTTTAATGCGTTAGCATTTTAGGGTACATCACACACTTTCCAGAGGCTATGCATGTACGTATTTAAATATATATGTATCTATGTATGTTTGTATCTCACCGTTTTTCCACCTACCTGGGTCAACGGGTAGTACGTTTACGAATGAGTAGCGCATCGGGCTGCCGTGCTCAAGTAAGATGGCTCCAAACCAACCATCGCTCCAACTTGGATCACTGAGTATGTGGCAATGTGTACATACTTGCCACTCTTTAAGGAACCTCTTTCGGGCCGACATCGGTCACTCTAAGATGCGATATTGGGTAGCTACCGCACTATTCGAATAAACATTTCACGCCGACATGGAGGACTGGGTATGTGCCACTCGGTCTGTGCTTGTCTTCAATGAACCTATTTGATGTCAACTTGGGCCCCTGTGGATGTGCCACTGAGAATGGGCCGCTTTACAATGACGAAAAAGATCCCTTAAACTTCTGCGGTGCGGAGCGGAATCGTGCCCACGTCACAAGGGTTTCTCAAGTACAGCAAGCCGACGCATCAACAGGCCGCGCCACAAGTGCACTGCGTACGTGACGCTTTTGAAAGAACGCCTTTCACGCCAACGCTTCAACGAGCTGCGCCATGAACGCACTGCGCATGCGCCGCTCTTCGATGAATGTCTCGCCATGATGATGATAAGTGGTTCTTGAGGGAAAGGGAAAGGTTGGCGCTATCTTCTGCAGCCCTTGAGGGAGCACGGCTCAGCGCCAATCTCGCCAAGTTGAGTCACCGAGTGTTGAGTCACCGAGTGTGAGGCAAGCGAGAGAACAACACTTCAGCGTTCGCAGTAACCGGCGCGCCACGCTTCTCGCCCCGGAGGCCACGCGCAGGCCACTCGGCAGTGCCGCTAGATGGCGCAATGTGTCCAGAAACAAGCACGGGAGGGAAGCCCGTTGCCGCATTACGCGTTTCTCAGCGTTCGCACACACCAGCGCGCCATACATCTTGGAGGCCACGCGCAGGCTTCGCGGCGGCAGCGCTAGATGGCACCGAGTGTTCTTAGGGAAGTGCAAAAGAGAAGTCCCGCTGCAATACACTCCTCATACGTAACTCATTTCGATGGTGGCAATACGTTGTGTCGCTATATTAATTCAATGCTAACGCTTTACCGTCGACAGGTATCACGAGATTGGTGCTGCCGTATTTTTGTTTCCCTAACAACTTACAGCCTGCTAAGGATGCTTCGTTTTTGGCTGCTATGTGAAGCACAGCTTTTATAACACATTTTAGGCGCTATTAGTTCTTGTTCCTGCGCATCAAGTCATCTCTATTTAATCATGTGCATGTACGTCGTGCGCTTCTCTAATGATATGCATCTAGTCGTGCGCAGATCTTTTGCTGCTCAAGCGTTATCTTAGGAAAAAAGTTGTCGCAGTTTCACCTGAAAGGTGAAGCATCAATTGCGATAGCAAACTTGTAGAGAGCTATACGGAGTAATGATATTAGCTTTATCAGCTGTATAAACTTGGACATGCAGCAGCATCGGCAACACGCAGAACTGTTGTCGACGCCATCCGCGTTTTGCCCGCGTTCGCTCAAAATGCGTGCGGCGTTGGTGACTGTTGCCGGAGCCTCTGATATAAATAGGCACTGCGTGCCGCAGCTAAACGTCGCCTCCCTTCCCTCTCCCTCCCCACGGCCTCTCGCTCGTCCGAAGAAGGCGCGTTTGCTCTACATACATGGTGATTGTGAAGGAGAACAGAGACGCCTACTTCTGCAGCCCTTAAGCGAGCACGGCGCAGAACGCGCGTTTGTTCTCCGCCGTGCGTTCACTCCTCGTGAAAGACGCGCCCCTCGCGCCCTTTCACTCGCACATACAGCGTTCGGCGCGCAGCGACGATTTCTTCTCCAAATGACGTCATACGGAACCTCACGGCGACGGCGACGGCGACGGCGACGCCGACGGCAGAAATCTGCTTTTGAGTGTCCATATAATTGCTATCGCAATAATAAAGAATATTCAATATTCGCTTCGTGATACGAAGCCCGTTTTATGGGCGAAGCTCCTTAGGGTGTGGGTCTGTCCCTCCTCGGTAGTATGTAGTAGTAGTAGTAGTCGTCGTAGTAGGTAGCCACGTCTACTTTTATGAAGAAAAGAAAAACACGGCATATCCACGGGGTGAATGATGATGAGTGGGTGAAGCTCCGGAGGGAATCATCGGTAAACCGTGAATCTTCCGTGTAATTCGCCTAGTCTCGCCGCACTAAATCGAACTATTGACTTCCACCAATGACACGCGCCATATGTGACGTCATTCCTATTTTATAACAGCGCCCTTCATTATAATTGCACCATCTCCCGCTTAAGGGGACGCTAGCACAAACGCGATAGAAACGTGCAGTACTCTCTAGTAAGAGGGAGAGGCCACAGCGCCTTACGCAGCCGTTTACACATGCCGGAACGTGCACCGCGTTTGCCGACGCCATCACATGACTGCTGAGAGAGTATAACCCCCGTATTCATAAACGCTCCTTGACTTGAACTTGACTTGCCACCGCCTTCAACGCGTTTCGAACGCGCTGCCCAAGGCGGTGGCAAGTCAAGTTCAAGTCGAGGAGCGTTTATGAATACGGGGGTAAGGCGGAGAGGCCACAGCGTCTTACACCAGCTTCTTACACAGGCCTTAACGCGCTAGCACAAACGCGTTGTAAACGCGCAGTCTTTCGTTAATGTTGGGTATTTATTGTCATCGTGATGCGTGTGTGCATGTGCGCTTCGTGGCGTAGTGGTTAGCGCCGCGCATTCGGAAGCGAGGGGTCCCTGGTTCGATTCCGCGCTACGGACACAACTTTCGGAACTTTTTTTAGGGGCGAAGCTCCTTAGGGTGTGGGTCTGTCCCTCCTCTGTAGTAGTAGTCGTCGTCGTCGTAGTAGGTAGCCACGTCTACGTTTTTAAACGCGGTGCACGTTCCGGCATGTGTAAACGGCTGCGTAAGACGCTGTGGCCTCTCCCCCTAGAGAGTACTGCACGTTTCTAACGCGTTTGTGCTAGCGTCCCCTTAAGCGGGAGATGGTGCAATTATAATGAAGGGTGCTGTTATAAAATACGAATGACGTCACATATGTCGCGTGTCATTGGTGGAAGTCAATCGTTCGATTTAGTGCGGCGAGACTGGGCGAATTACACGGAAGATTCAAGGTTTACCGATGATTCCCTCCGGAGCTTCGCCCACTCATCATCATTCACCCCGTGGATATGCGGTGCTTTTTTATTGCGATAGCAATTATATGGACACTCAAAAGCAGATTTCTGCCGTCGGCGTCGCCGTCGCCGTCGGCGTCGCCGTGAGGTTCCGTATGACGTCATTTGGAGATGAAATCGTCGCCGCGCGCCGAACGCTGTATGTGCGAGTGAAAGGGCGCGAGGGGCGCGTCTTTCACGGGGAGTGAACGCACGGCGGAGAACAAACGCGCGTTCTGCGCCGTGCTCGCTTAAGGGCTGCAGAAGTAGGCGTCTCTTTTCTCCTTTACAATCACCATATATGTAGAGCAAACGCGCCTTCTTCGGACGCGCGAGAGGCCGTGGGGGAGGGGGAGGGAAGGGAGGCGACGTTTAGCTGCGGCACCAAGTGCCTATTTATATCAGAGGCTCCAGCAACAGTCACCAACGCCGCACGCATTTTGAGCTAACGCGGGCAAAACGCCGATGGCGTCGACAACAGTTCTGCGTGTTGGTGCTACCAAAGCCGCTCACCTTACTTCGTATGACATTGCTGTGTTGCTATCGCATTCATTGCTTCGCCCTTAGGGCGAAACTGTGACATTTTTTTCTTATAAAAGTAGACGTGGCTACCTACTACGACGACTACTACTACTACAGAGGAGGGACAGACCCACACCCTAAGGAGCTTCGCCCCTAAAAAAATTCCGAAAGTTGCGTCCGTAGCGCGGAATCAAACCAGGGACCCCTAGCTTCCGAACGCGCGGCGCTAACCACTACGCCACGAAGCGCACATGGACATGCGCACCACGATGACAATAAATACCCAACACTAACGAAAGACTGCGCGTTTCTAACGCGTTTGTGCTAGCGCGTTACGGCCCGTGTAAGAAGCTGGTGTAAGACGCTGTGGCCTCTCCGCCTTACCCCCGTATTCATAAACGCTGATGGCGTCGGCAAACGCGGTGCACGTTCCGGCATGTGTAAACGGCTGCGTAAGACGCTGTGGCCTCTCCCCCTTACTAGAGAGTACTGCACGTTTCTAACGCGTTTGTGCTAGCGTCCCCTTAAGCGGGAGATGGTGCAATTATAATGAAGGGCGCTGTTATAAAATAGGAATGACGTCACATATGGCGCGTGTCATTGGCGGAAGTCAATCGTTCGATTTAGTGCGGCGAGACTGGGCGAATTACACGGAAGATTCACGGTTTACCGATCATTCCCTCCGGAGCTTCGCCCACTCATCATCATTCACCCCGTGGATATGCGGTGTTTTTTGCTTTTGAAGTATCTGAGTTCAATTCAATTCAGAAATTGCCCTTTTCGGACGCCCCTAATTCACAGGGTAATGTCACCAGCAGTGCAATAGCGGAATTTTATACTGAACTGTACAGTACCCTGGATAGATCTGTAACCGTTATTGGACGTAGCGACAAACGGTATACAGAAGTTCCATGTGTAACTTATGATGATGTAGCAGGGCATTGCACGATACAAATATCCATGGGGAAAGCGGCCAGGTGGGATAGAATAATAGTTAATTTTATTAAAGTTTAACGGAGTATTGCATTCAGGAAGTTTGAAACCCTTTATCCGCAATGCCTCTTGACTTCAAATGTCCAAGGTATTTAGAAGAATGCCAACACCGCATTGTTCTTTAAAAAAATGTCGCAGTTTCGCCCGAAAGGCGAAGCATCAATTGCGATACCAAATTAGTCGAGAGCATTCGGAGTAGGCATAGTAGTTTTATCGGCTGCATAAACTTGGACACATTCTCTTACTAACTGAATTAACAAGCGTGGTGTCAGCGCGCACAAGCAAACATGAATAGATCACACTGAATGACCGCAGACAACGACTGTCAAAACGCTGGTAGCAAGCGCAGCCGCCGCAGCGGGCGGAGGTTCGTGTGGTCTATCGCTTCAACGGAAACTGAGCGGCGAATGCACAGCGCATACAAAGGTCAGAGCTGTGTGGAGATAAGAGACGGTGCGGGTGACCGCCACAGCCGGGCAAAGTACAAACGCAGTTGTTGGCAGAGTAGAAGCTGCCCCCCCTCCCTCCCGCGCTGCCTTCCGGCTTTCTTGCTTTCGCGTGGGAGATTGAGTGGCCAGTTCCCCTTGCGCCCGGTTGCAAGATACGCATTTCGTGCCGGAGCACAGCGTCGCCCCGCCTCCCTCCCTCCCATTCCTCCACGGCCTCTCGCGCGACGGTCGCGTTTGCTTTCCGCCGTGCGTTCGCTCTCCGTGATAGCGCGCGGGGGAATACGGCGCGCGGCGATGATTTTATCGCCCTTGGACTTTATACGGAACGTCACAGCAACGGCGACGCCGACGGAAGAAATCCTGTTGAAGTGTCCATATAATTGCTATCGCAATAAAAGGAAGCTGTGAAATTTAAATTATGAGGTTTTACGTGCCAAAACTACGATCTGATTATCAGGCACGCCGTAGTGGGGGACTCCAAAATAATTTGGACCACCTATGGTTCTTTGACGTGCACCTAAATCTAAGAATACGGGTGTTTCCGCATTTAACCCCAATCGAAATGCGGCCGCCGTAAGGAAGTTGTAAAGCTGTTGCAGAATTATAGGCCCTTTACCTTGCGTTCGGTATTGTGCAAAGTACTCACCGAGATAATTTTTAATAGAATTAAAAGTACACTCACTTCAGTCAAGCTAGAGAACAGGCTCGCTTTAGAAAATTATATTTATTAGTGGATTATATTTATGTCATCAGTCAGGTAGTTAAAAAATGTCACAGTTTCGCCCTAAGGGCGAAACAATGAATGCGATAGCAACACAGCAATGTCATACGAAGTAAGGTGAGGGGCTTTGGTAGCAATATGAATTGTAGTAAACATGAGCTGATTAAGTAAGCAGGTGTGCTGCGGTGTAAGTAGACCGACATGAAGAGAGACTCGATGACCACGAGAAGGCGCGTGTGAAACGGTGGCGTTGATGAGAAGCGCTTCCCGTGGGCAGCGCGTGCGAAGGGACACACCTGTAGCGCTGCACTGCCGATCCGGGCAGCATTGCATGTGTAGCGTGCGTTGGAAAATGTCGCCCGACTATTACTAACTGAATGAACAAGCGTGTTGTGAGCGCGCAAACACAAACACGAATAGATCACACTGAATGACTGCAGACAACGACTGTCAAAACGCTGGCAGCAAGCATACGCCGCAGCGGGCGAAGGCACGTGCGGTCTATCGCTTCAACGGAAACTGAGCGGCGAATGCACGGCGCATAAAGGTCAGAGCCGTGTGGAGATAAGAGACGGTGCGGACGAGCGACGAGCGCGGTTGTTGGCAGAAGTGCGCCCCCCCCCCCCCCCGCTCCCTCCGGCGCTGGCTTCCTGCTTCCTTGCCTGCGCGTGGGAGATGAGTGCGTTCGCTCTCCGTGATAGCGCACGTCCCCGCACGCTTCCGCTCGGGCATACGGCGCGCGGTGAAGATTTTATGTATAGGGAACCTCACGGCGACGGCGACGCGGACGGCAGAAATCTGGTTGAAGTGTCCATATAATTGCTATCGCAATAAAATGCGGTATATAAACAACCTCTATACATTGCTTTTATGTATTGCGAAGAGGTGTTCGACATAGTACATAACCAGCACTCACAGAGGCATGTTGAAGTCAAGGAAGCATACGTAAATGCCTTAGCAAATATCTGTAGTGATTCCACTAGTACCCTAATTCTTCCTACGAAAAGGAGGTATATACTGATTAAAATGGGGACCAGGAAAGAAGACGCAATCTTACCAATGCTACTCACTTTATGGTAAGAAGTATTCAAGCTGTTAGACTGGGAAGGATTAGGAGTGAGCATCAAAATGGAATGTCTTAGCAACCTGCGATGTGCAGACATCTTTCTGTTCCGCAACGCTGTAGGTGACTCTATCTGAAGATTGCTATGCGGAAGAGCAATGTCAACTAGCCTAACAAGATAACGTGAAATCGTGATTGGTAGTCAGCCTCTAGAATCAGTGTAACAGTATATTTATCCAGCATATTTAGTCGCAAGGGAACCGGATCACCAGAAAAAAAAATCTGCAGTAGAATAAAAAAGAAGTGAAGCGCATACGGCAACCATTAGCATGGCACGGCAGTAAGTTTACCCCTATCCTTTAAAGGAAGGGTTTAAAATTATTGCATTCTACCTGAACTTACATATGGGGCAAAAACTGGATGGTTACCACAAAGGCTCAAGAAGAAGCTAAGGACCTCGAAAGGAGGGATGGAACAGAACATGATAGGCGTAACATTAAAAGATAGGAGGATAATTGTGTGGATTAGAATACAAATGGACGTATAGCTGATATTCTACTTGAGATAAGAGGAAGAAATCGAGTTGTTTAGGCCATATATTTCATACGGCAAATACCCGGTGGTCTATACCCGGTGTAAGAGTTATCGAATGATTGCCAAGCGATGGCCTGCACCGAGGACGCAGAGAACGAAGTGGTTTGATGAAAATATATGAGATATTGCAGGTATACCATAGGGTCAGCTCGTTCAAGACAGGGGTAATTTGCGATCGATAGGAGAGGCCTTCGTCCCGGACTGGACATAAGATAGGCTGACGATGATGACCATTCATCCAGAATAGGAGGAGGAAATAATTTACAGACAACAAAGAAAAAGAAAAAAAGCACGCCGGCCGGACTTCCTGCTTGCGCCTGGGAAAGTCGCGCAGTCTATGGCTCCTGCGGATTTGATCGGGAGGTTCCTAGCACAAGCCATGTCTTTTACAGCTCACTGGCGTTCGCGAAGCGCAGGAATGGCAATTCACAGTTCTTCAAACAGGTTAAATCATGACCGTAAACGCAACGCGACTCCGAAGGCTTTATTTCGCCGCGCCGATGTCGACAAGATCAGTCAACTTCATTGCTGGCCATGATTTAAGCAGACGACATTGTTCCAAAATTTCCCGCCTGGACGTTTCACGTCCCGTAGTCTGTCATCAAGTTCGTGAAAATAGTGAATAGTGAAGGGCGCGTAGTCAGCTTAAATGTCCAACTCTTGCCATAGAGCTGTCGAGTGACGAATGGCTACCTATATATCATCACGCAGAACCATTCTTGTTACTAGATTACATCTACAACTACGTCCGAATGTATTTTTCACGAGCGGCAATATTTAGGGCTTGTGATGCTGAAACAGTGCTTTCTTCTGCGTGTGCCCTAAGGCAAACTTTCCCAATGCAGATAACTACCCGATAGATAGAACCTATATTAGGCTATGAATGTATAGTTCGAGCGTGAGTCTCGCACCCATATCTGTAGATGTTCTGTCAAAAATGCAGGTACGTGCTCAAAGAACGTGCGTAATTGTGTGCGCCTTCGTAATTGGCGATTCGTAACATCGTAATTGGCTCCAGACATGAGCAGCATGGGACGAACAATGAGACCATCTGCCACAGATCTCTTGTAAAATAATTTTGTTTACTAAAGAGTTCTGCATTTTGGTTTATTCAGCAAGTCTGCAGGGAATGCTGACCTATTGGCCTTAATACGTCACATACATGTCTAAAAAGAGCAGCCCCTTCCACAGCTCAACTTGAGATAAAGAAATGTTAGCCGTTGAATGCTTCAGGTTGTTACCATATGGGCAATAATAAATTGGTTGAACTAGGCAACAAAGGAGATAAATTAGCGGGACTGTAATGAAGTCAATAATGTTCCGCTTGAGTAAGCGCTCACAGTCGAGAGCGTTCTGTGCAAGGTAGGGCGTAGATTTTGCCTAAAACTTATTGCAAAACTTCCGGCGACATTTGTTAGTTGCCCCGATATAACCACTATTACATTAACTTGTGCATATCCATTACCTTGTACCCACGAAAGAGAAACACATTATCCAATAAATGCATACTTCACAATCATGCAGTGGCTATTTCTTCGGAAGAGAACGTCACCCTGTGTTCTTCTGTTAGGTTTGCAGCTACTACAGTCCTGCGGATGGAACGGGTGGCAGCGCTGACACTGCTATTAGCACTGGTAAGAAACTGGGTTCTTAGTTTTTTAAAAAGCTTTTTTTATCACACCCGCCGTGGTTGCTTAGTGGCTATGGCCTGCTAAGCACGAGGTCGCGGGATCGAATCCCGGCCACGGCGGCCGCATTTCGGTGGGGGCGAAATGCGAAAACACCCGTGTACTTATATTTAGGTGCACGTTAATGAACCCCAGGTGGTCCAAATTTCTGGAGTCCCTCATTACGGCGTGCCTCATAATCAGATCGTGGTTTTGGCACGTAAAATCCCACCATTTAATTGAATTTTTAGTTTTTTATCGCTGTAGATAAAATGTTAGATCAAAAGCTCGCCAAATAAAGAGCAACATTTCTAATGACCCTGACTTGATATAGAGATTGCGATTATGCTTTCCCGTAAAAAAATGTCGCAGTTTCGCCCGAAAGGCGAAGCATCGATTGCGATAGCAAATTAGTAGACTGCTATTCGGAGTAGGGATAGTGGTTTTATTGGCTGCATAAACTTGGACACATTCGCTTACTAACTGAATTAACAATCGTGGTGTCAGCGCGCACAAGCAAACATGAATAGATCACACTGAAAGACCGCAGACAACGACTGTCAAAACGCTGGC
This sequence comes from Dermacentor silvarum, assembly GCF_013339745.2. Taxonomy (NCBI): domain Eukaryota; kingdom Metazoa; phylum Arthropoda; class Arachnida; order Ixodida; family Ixodidae; genus Dermacentor; species Dermacentor silvarum. Next base: position 207,667,559 of record NC_051157.2, on the reverse strand, counting down.
AGCAAGCGCAGGTTCGCGCGGTCAATCGCTTCAACGGAAACTGAGCGGCGAATGCACAGCACATACAAAGGTCAGAGCCGTGTGGAGATAAGAGACGGTGGGGGCGACCAGCACCACCGGGCAAAGTGCAGAGGAGAAGTTGTTGGCAGAGGAGTAGCTGCCTCCCCCCCCCCCCCCCCCTCCCTTCCGCGCTGCTTGCCCGCTTTCATGCTTTCGCGTGGGAGATTGAGTGGCAAGATACGCCTCTGGTGCCGGAGCACAGCGCCGCCCCACCTCCCTCCCTCCCTCCCATACCCCCAAGGCCTTTCGCGCGACGGTCGCGTTTGCTTTCCGCCGTGCGTTCGCTCTCCGTGATAGCGCGAAACGGGGGCGTTCGCCCTCCGTGATAGCGCGCGTCCCCCGCGCGCTTTCGCTCGCGCATACGGCGCGCGGCGACAATTTTATCGCCCTTGGAATCTATACGAAACCTCACGGCGACAGCGACGCCGACGGCAGCAATCCGGCTGAAGTGTCCATATAATTGCTATCGCAATAAAAAAATGCAGCAATTCCAACGAGTTGCAATCTATATACGGCGAAGCTTTGTGTGAGTGCATAATGAGTCGAAACACGAGTACACGCACGTATGCATGTACGCACGCACGCGCGCACATACGCGCACACACATACACAAACGCCGGCAAAAACAATTATTACCGACACTCTTAATAAGCGGGGTTGCTTAGTAGCGAGTACGACGGACGCCTTGAACGCCTCATGGTTTCAGAAGCAACAGTGCATGCGTACGTAGCGCAATTCGAATCCAACGCATCATAAGCTCAGAGGCAGCATGCGCATACGTACGCAGCCCAATTTGAATACAACCAAGAAGCATTTACCTCTGTGCAGCCGTGCAGCCATGGATGTGCGAATGCGAGCTTTCCGGCGCTTTTTCTTGGTTCGCCCGCACGCCCAGCGCCGTTAATGCCGCGAATGTGCGAAGGCGAGCGCCATCTGGTGGTTCTGCAAGGAACCCATTGGGACGCGCGGCGCGCCTGTTCTGCTGTGATTGGTAGGCATATTCGGCAAAAGAACAGTCAGGCCGCAGGCACGGTCACGAAACCCGGCGACGTTCGCAAACAAAAACGGCGCTTGTAAAATTAGAATAGCCAACACTTATTCATATACGCACATACGTATAAAAATTGCGGCGGAAAATACTTCACACTGAATTTCGACGGTAGTGCGTTAGCATTCAATCAAAATAGGCACACAGCGTATTGCCACCGTCGAAACGAGTTATGCATGCGGCGTGCACTGCAGCGGGACTCCTCTTTCGCACTTCCCTAAGAACACTCCGCGCCATCTAGCGCTGCCGCCTCGAAACCTGCAAGTAGCCTCCGAAATGCATGGCTCGCCGTTGCGTGCGAACGCTGAGAAACTTGTGATGTGGCAACCGGACTCCCTTCTCCCTCTTCTCTTTCGACGCGCTGCGCAATCTAGTGGCACATCTCAGATGTGTGAGCGTGGCCTCCGAGACCGGTAGCGGGGCGCACCGTTGCATGCTAACGCTGAGAATTCTTCCCTGGCTGGCCCTCCACTCCATGGCACATACTCATTGAACCAAATTGGCGATGGATTCATTGGAGAGTGGCACACATCCGGTACATCCATGGCGCAGCTCGCTAAAGAGTTTGCGTGAAAGGCGTTCTTTGAAAAGTGGCACATACCCAGTGCATTTGTGGCACCGCCTCGTTATGCGACGGCTTGCTGTTCTTGTGGAAACCTTGTGACGTGGGTCCGATTCCACTCCGCATCGGATAAGTTTAAGGGACTTTTCTCGTCATGCTAGAGCGGCATATTCCCAGTGGCACATACCTAATTTGACCCAAGTTGGAGTAAAATACGTCCTTGAAGAGAGGCACACACTTCTGGCCCATATACCCAGTGCTCCAAGTTGGCGAAAAAGAGGTTCCTTCGAGACCAGGACAGACTGAGTGGCATATACCCCGCACTCCAATTAGGCGTCAAACAGTATTGCCGAACAACGATCTCAACCAGTCCCGCATCTACAGTGACCCATGTCAAGGTGAAAGAGGTTAATTGAAGAGCGGCAAGTATGTACATAATGGCATATAGTAAGTGACCCAAGTTGGTCCAATAGTTTGTTTAAAGCACCTTTACTTCAGCACAGTAGCCCCATGCCCTAACCATTCTTCCACGGACTACCCAGAGACTCAGATAGGCAAGTAAACGGTCAGATACAAACCTACATACAAACCAACAGACAGACAGATACGGGAAAGAGCGCGCAGTACCCTAACAATGCTGACGTATATATATATATATATATATATATATATATATATATATATATATATATTTATAGATATATATATATTATATCGGGTGAAATTTGCAGGCGCAAGGTGGAATGCGCTAGCGCAAAAGAAGGGCAATTGGAGATCGCAGGGGGAGGCCTTCGTCCTGCAGTGGACATAAATATAGGCAGATGATGATGATCATACAGAGTGATCAAAGTTAGGTGGACAGTTTTTTTTTTAATTAGGCGCTTTGATGTACGTGACGACCACACCTACAGTAAGGTGATGCGCCCAGGGGGACACAGAATGAGGTGGCAATTATTGATGTCGGTAGCTTAATTAACTAAAACTGAATAATTAACTTTTTAGTGGCTGCAGTAAGCAGGCACGTTTCTATTGAAAAGCAAGACTCAATCGTGTTTATACACATTTGGCAGAATTCTTCTAGCGCATACGTACTCCGACATATCGAACTGCGAATAGCCGTTGCCAAGATTACGCACGCAAGACAGTGAGGACCGGCGGCGCAAAGCTCCTCCCTTTTGTGACGTGCCTGCTGTGTACGGCGTTTAGTTTGACAACGGAATTATCAAACTAAACACCGTAGTTGCTAAATGATTCCGGAGTTTCCCACTACGGCGTGTCTGATAATCAGACCGTGGTTTAGTCACTTACAGCCCCACGTATACGGCTACATTTAAGTGGTGGTTGTAGTCAATTACGTTAATACTTGGTACCAAAAAGTATCTAATTATTGAAGAATATATCTTCCAAATTTCCCCCAGGAACGAATAATAAAAGTGCTTCAAACGTGTGGCTAAAATTTATGGGAATGCTGGACTCTCTCGCGCCCCTGATGCTGTTTTCACCGCGTGGCTCTGTGTCTCCTGTAATCGGGCTTCTCCGCGTAGCTGCGCACCGCCAGCGGTCGGTGTAGTTGCAGAATAGTACTAGCGATGGCACGAGTGTAGCGCTGCTAATGCCACCTAACGGTGGGGTTACTCGGGCGTAAAATGGAGTAGCCTCTTCCTGTTTGACTTGGCGTTGGCTGTGTGCGCGGACGTTTTGCGCGCCTGCCGGCAAGCTTTGCGGGACCATCCTGCGAAACACTTCGCAGCGGGACACGGGGATGGACGAACACGATCATTCGAATAAGGCACCGTTCGCGAGTACAGTCACGCGAATGGCACTCAACGAATTTGACACTTCCTCCACCACCCCTCCCCCCCCCCCCCCCCCACAAAAAAAAGAAAAAAATAAGCGGGAAGCACGCAAGAAAGCAGACTTTTGGCTTTTTATAGTTGAGATATGTCCCTTTATAACAGATTTTAGCTTTTCAGAGTTCATAACATTAACAGAAAATTTCATTACTGGCCATTGGCAGCAGCGTGGTTATGTGCGTACCGGTGATTTTCTTCATCTCAGTTCAAATTATGTAAAGCGTTTTATTATTAAAAGTCGCCGCGTTAACATGCAACGTACACTCAGAAAACAGGCGTGTATCGTTGTCCTACTTATCAAACTAATTAAACAAAAAGCGCAGATTCTTCGGCGACTGGTACGCAACCTTGGATCAGCAACGTGGTCAAGCTGCGCTCATGATTTCGAGCCCCATGAAGATCATTAGTGCGTCACTCCATTACCACAGAGAAAGCTAGAGTAATTGCATGGAATAATTTTGCAAAATAATGACTGGTAAATGATGTCGGAAACTATGACCTTGATGAAATTCGGTTGATGGTTCACAATTGTACACTTGAACACGATTTCTGGAAAACATTGTTTTTCTGCCAAAAAGAAAACATCTCCGCAACCATCAAAATTTACCCTGCGAGACTTTACCCAATTATTGCAATTTGTGTTATACATCTACTGAATCAAAACATTTATGTTACCTGAAGTAAATTGTTGCTAAATAAAAAATGTTCCTTACAAACTTGCCCTTATAAAGGTATGTTATTGTTGAAAGTTTATTTGGAATCGAATATTTGGAAGCAAGACAACTTTGTCAACAATATTTCACAGCAGTTTCAACGCACTAGTTGCGTTACTTACTTTTAAAATGTTCCTTTACTATAGTATTAAAATGCACAAATATAAAACTTACAATTACACCAGTTCGCTATACATTTATGTACGTAAAATTAGTCTTATAATGAGGAATGCCTTTATTAGGCAACTGCACAAATATATATATTTATCAGTGGAACTTAAGAAAATTACAAAATTTCTGACGTCCTGTATGTGCCCCCCCCCGCCCTTTTAATGAAGCCAATGCAATAAATTAATAAACGCCCATATTGATGTTAAAGCATTCATGAGTGAAATGCGAATCGGAAGGATAGGGTTGCTACTGTCATCATCATCATCATCATCACCATCAGCCTGTTTTATGTCCACTGCAGGACGGAGGCCTCTCCCTGCGATCCCCAATTACCCCTGTCTTGCGCTAGCGTATTCCAACTTGCGCCTGCAAATTTCCTAACTTCATCATCCCATCTCGTTTTCTGCCGACCTCGACTGCGCTTCCCTTCTCTTGGTATCCATTCTGTAACCCTAATGGTTCACCGGTTATCGATCCTACGCATTACATGGCCTGTCCAGCTCCATTTCTTCCGCTTAATGTCAACTAGAAGATCGGCTATCCCCGCTTGTTCTTTGATCCACACCGCTCTCTTCCTGTCTCTTAACGTTAGTCCTAAGATTTTTCGTTCCATCGCTCTTTGTTCGGTCCTTAACTTGTTCTCGAGCTTCTTTGTTAACCTCCAACCCAGCTAGCACAAAAGCGATAGAAAACTGCTTCCATACCGATTTGCCAAGACTAAATGAACGTCTGAAAGACGCACTAAAAAATCCGTGCAGTCCGTTTAGAAGGTGATAAACGGTCGTATATCGTTGCTAATGTCCGGCGGATATGACTATTGCAAGAAGTTCTAGAATCCTGCTTAAAGTAGTTTCGAAAAATCCTGTCTTGAAATGGGATTTTGTAAGACCATTAGAAGCATTTAAAAAATACAGATTGAATCCTGCTACAATCAGGATTTTGACATCCGTTTTTTTTTCACCCTCCCCTCTAGCGCCCCCCTCGTCTCCCTTTCCTTCCCTCTCCCCATGCCCCTGCGGCGTTTCGCCGGCCGGCGGCATGCAGGTTTGCGCTTGTGCAATACACGAAACACATACAGCAATAACATTTTTTATTGCAAAAAGTAAACACGACTAGACAAGCTAGCAATCAACATTAAATATGAGTGCCTCCGGGTAACGTCCATTACAGGTATCGACCTTGATAAACCTGGTTTCGAACAGGCTGCTAGGCTGTAGCTCCTTAATTCAGCAGGTCTTCTACTGCAAAAACATTAGGCATGTGTAAAACGTATATTAATTGAAGCACACTTTTCTTAGTGAACGTATAGTTTTTCAATGCATTGGCAATAAGCACTGCAATATATCTTGGCAATGGGCAGCACTACAATATATTGGTCCAAGCACACAGTTTTCGAGCATTCCACCTTTATTAACATGGTTCTAACATTAACCGATCACAAGTGAAATTCCCTTCTGTTGCCTTGAAGACATACTTTACATCTAACTGAAGGTGTTGCATGTAAAATCGCCAAGCAGTGTAAGTGTCGGCTATTTTGCTAGCTTTCAGGAGGCTGCTGTCTTGACTAGTTGGCGACTGGTAGATGACAGCAGCCTCCTAAACACGTGCGAAGTAGGTGCCAATTAGCATTCAAAGAAAGGAATAGATAATGCATTTCTGATAATGTTGTACGAGAAAAGAGGTAAGTGTGGCTCTGCAAAGGCACAGCTTCAGTGTGACAGCATTGTTACACCACCGCAATTTTATTTGCCACAGATGACATAGCCAACTCAGAAATGGCGCAGGCTTGAGCATATACCTAAACACCAGTCTATCGAACACATCGCATACTTCAAATTGAGCAAATATATTGCGATTCCTTAAAAAATAAAAGACAGCAGACGAGTGCAACCTTAAGTAACAGCGACTATTTGCAGAACGGCTGCTTCAAGCATATACAGTAAGAACTTCAGTTGCTGTAATTAAACCATTAAAATGTTGCACGCCTATGACTTGCCTGTTTGAAAACCTCCACACAATAACATTGCCAAGCACTTGTAAAGAATTTTTTTTACAAAAACAGTGAGTCATCCACACACAAGGTGGGAACATAAGCCGTAATTTTCCACCCAGTTTCACTAACTTTGACCTTGGTGACATAATTATAGTTACGCAATGGGTTAAAGGTTAAGCTCGTGCAGTTTATATATCAATTATGATCTAGAGTGCTTGCATATGCAATTTATTGCTTACACCGAAATGAGCCCACACACTAAAACCCACACATGGCGCGCGGCGACGATTTCATCGCCGTTGCACTTTATACGGATTATCACGGCGACGACGACGGCGGCAAAAATGCGCTTGGAGTGCCCATATAATTTCTATCGCAATAAAAGAAAAAGAACCGCGGCGTAAATTTCTCTCTCTTAAATGGCATGGTCGCCGTTACGTCGTCGCGCCGTAACACGCGTGTTCGAGTCGATGTCTCAACGCTGCGGCTGCGACGCAGAGGAGCTACGACGGAGGCCCAGTCCCGCCAACGAAACTGCTCACAACCGGCCAACGCTCGCTTCAACGGCAGGAAAAGAAAGGGAGAGGGTTAAGCTGGCGCCGGGCCGGCGGCGGGCGCGCACGGAGACAGTCGAAGGTGGGGGAGCTACGAGGGAGTTGAGAGGGAGAGTGAGGGGAGCCACCGAAGCGACGGGGTCACCTCTGCTCAGCCAAATCCGCTTCCCTGACGCCCTCCTCCCTCACCTTTGACGTGTCCGCGCGCGCCCGGCGCCGCCGTGCTGGCGCCGCCCGCTCCCTACAGCATCGTTTTCTGCGAGCGTTGCTCGACGTGGGCAGTCTCGTGGCCCCTACTCGCCATCTGCTTGCGCGCCGTGATATCTAACGACTCCATTCGTACGTCGTGCTGTGGTGCACGAATACTTCAGAAATAAGTCTTTCCTTTAATTAGAACAAACTTTCGGGCTCCTTCGAGTTCGAATTATCGAGATACGACTGTATATGTATCACGCTGAAAATTTAATTCGTACGACTTTAATATGAAATAACAGTTACCTGGGTTCTTGGAGTTCAGGAGTTTCGTGGTGGCCCTTTGGGCGGCGGCGTTTTCGTCTGCCCATTTGGCACCTGTAGAGGGTACATGATCGGTGTCTTCACCCTCACGCGCCTTCTCTCTTGCACGTAGGTATGTGCCTGCATAGTAAGTTACAAAAAAACTCTTTATTGTTATGCTGATAAACTCGGAGTATCTATGTTTATAATGTAACAGCAGTGCCTATTACAACTGTATATTGGAATTTTTCTTTTTTTAACAGAATTTTGTTACTGCACAGACTTGCAAAAAGAAAACGCCAGTGCGACCTCAAAATTTATTTGTTGCATGACTGAAGCCAAAAATTGTTAGGTATCCTAAAAAAAGATGCTGTAAATAGCTACACTGTCGGATTATGTTACAAAAAACAAGGCAACAGTGCACTACATGCAGGGTGTTTCATTTAACTTTAGCCAAACTTTAAAAATATGCAAGTGCCACGTACCAGGACAGAACCAAGGTAATGTTGGAGATACTCAGATTATTTTTTGCATTCCGCCTAGTTAGATAATTAGTTCTAATTAATTAATTAACTTCTCAATTACTATAGTTAGATCAAAAGTGTCAATGAGAAGATTGTAAAGCAACATGAGAAACCCCTGATACCGCTTTCTGTTTCTCAATATGAGCTACATAAAGTGTTTTTACAAGTGTGAAAGGTGCCTGCCAATACACGCAAACTGCCTCGAGCGGCCAGTCGTTCGGCAGTTTTGCGTGTATTCGCGGGCACCTTTCACGCTCGGAAAAACACACGAGTGATCTCGCACAAGAGCGTTGACGGAAGAATGCTGTGGCTACGCGAAGATCGTAGCACGTCTAATCATTCTGCGCCAAACGGGAATGTCATCGTCTTCCTAACGATCAATGGTCAACGAAACGTCGCAGAGGTAATTTTAGACAGCTTTGGCAAACCTGAATACGCATACAATAAAAGAAACGTACGCAGACGTAAACATGCCTCTTAAACAATATTAGAGATTGCAGTTAAAATCAAGGCGCTTTCATTGAAAAACTTCATTACCGCCTAAAACTTCCACCTAAAACTCCCGCCTGAAAACCGTAAATAATTAAACACGACAGGTGTCAAAGTGGCCGTGACTACTTACGTGAGCAAAGAAGATGTGGAAGGCAGTCTGGCGCTCCGCAGTTCATGAACGAATACGCGTCAGGAACTTAACGGCTGGTCCTGACAAAAATAACTGGTCAATGTAACGGCGGGTTCAAAAGTTACGCAATCTGGAGGGAAGCTGCGCGGAGAGCGCAGTCCGCTTGGCTGCTCAGACTGCGTCGGCGCAAGCGATGACGCCGATGAGCCGTCGCGCCACTCCTCGCTTTGTCAGGTAGCCGCTATGACACGTCACGGCGCTGCATCCTCTTGCGACACACGCTGCTGCAATGCAGAAAAATACTCAGTGTGGCTTCGTACTCGGTACCTGAAGCACAGAAATGCTAGCTAATTTAACTAAGAAAATACAAAATGCGGCTGCTACCATAATGCTAGCGCCACCTTACAAAGATAATTTGAAATAACAAAAGTCGAACTTTTTAATGCCTCATTCTTGGCACTTTGCGGTAGGTAGGTAGGTTCCTAACTCGCTTTATAATACAAACAAGTGATGTGCAACCTATAATGGAATCGAACTTCTGCCGTGGGTCACAGCAGCCGGTTCTCTAGCAACTAGACTACGGTGTCTTTTTCTTCCTTTCGGTCAAAGTAAAACAGGTTAACCAAACAGACAAAACGAAAACTGCGACAAACAATATCAAAACATTTTACAGTTTGAACCGTCAGTCCAACTTGGCTGACATTGTCATTTAACATTCTCTGAGCGTTGTCAAGGGATCTACCCTCGACAGCCACTCAGGAACACAGCAATCATGCGTTCTAAATTTTCCTTCACAGAAAAATGGCAATATTCGCCAGGAGGGACAGATCGCGTTGAAGTGTATCGAGGACTGTTCAACAATGTCCTCGCGTCGATGACAAAATCAACGTCGAAAGTGGTGCTTAGTTTCCGGAGAAGTTCAGAAACTGGGACAAGCGGAATTCGGTGACTTGTAACCCATCATAGCCATCCTTGAAATTCCACACATTTACGTGGACAAAGACTTGCCTGATTTTCTGCAGATGATGATGCATAGTCCGAAGAACCTCCATTTTCGATGCCCGCGCTCATAGGAGGGTCGTTTTGTGGAACAAAATATTATCTAGAAATGTCTTGCGTGTGTGCTTCTGCATTTTCTCCTTTCAAGGCAAGGTCACTTTCGTGAAAACTGTCCTCGGATTGAGCATCCTCATGTGGCGAGGATACTTCACTAGAAGCATGGTTACTACTTTCATTAACCTACCATGATACTTATTGGACGGTACTCGTGGCAACAGGACTGGCAGATATCGGTTCGTCATTAACTCTACGCCTCTTCTGACGGTCTGAAAGGTCAGCGTAACTTTTCTTCTTTATTGTGGACTTCATTATGAGCATAAAGAGCAAGCAGCTGCCCCTTCAGTGCTCACTCACCACAATGCAAACACCCGCGCCAGGGTTGATTGCACTCTCTTCTAACAGGGCGAAGCAAAAACAAAAACCAATGTCCGTTTTTCCCGCCAAAAAGCGGAAGAAAACAACAACAAAAAAATCAATAATTGTAGGCCGCTAGAACAAGCGATTTTAAACGTCTTCTAAAATCCGCCTTATAGCAAGATTTTTCCATCCCAATTGAATCCTTCTCGATGTTGACTTCTTCAATCTAGATTTTTGACGGTCAAGGCGAAATATCCATGAATAAGAATGATTATATCTCTTTTGTGCTAGCTGGGAAGTTTCTGCCCCATATGTTAGCACCGGTAGAATGCAATGATTGTACACTTTTCTTTTCAACGACAGTGGTAAGCTCCCAGTTAGGATTTGGCAATGCCTGCCGTATGGCACTCCAACCCAATTTTATTCTTCTGTAATTCTTTCTCGTGATCAGGGTCCCTGTGAGTTATTGACCTAGATAAACGTCTCCTTTACAGACTCTAGAGGCAGCTGACTGGCGATCCTTAATTCTTGTTCCCTTGCCAGGCTATTGAACATTATCTTTGTCTTCTGCATATTAATCTTCAACCCCACTCTTACACTTTCTCAGTTAAGATACTCAATCATTTGCTGTAATTCGTCTCCATTGTTACTGAATAGGACAATGTCATCAGCAAATCGGAGGTTGCTGAGATATTCACCGTTGATCCTCATTCCTAAGCTTTCCCAGTCTAAGAGCTTGAATACTTCTTCTAGGCATGCAGTGAATAGAATTAGAGAGATTGTCTCCTTGCCTGACCCCTTTCTTGATAGGTAACTTTCTACTTTTATTGTGGAGAACCAAGGTAGCTGTGGAATCCTTGTAGATGTTTGCTAAGATATTCACGTATGCCTCTTGTACTCCTTGATTACGCAATGCCTCTATGACTGCTGGTATCTCTACTGAATCAAATGCCTTTTCATAATCTATGAAAGCCATATAGAGAGGTTGATTGTATTCTGCAGATTTCTCGATTACCTGATTGATGACATGGATATGATCCATCGAAGAATATCCCTTCCTGAAGCCAGCCTGTTCTCTTGGTTGGCTGAAGTCAAGTGTTGCCCTGATTCTATTGGAAATTATCTTGGTGAATATTTTATACAGTACTGAAAGCAAGCTAATGGGTATATAATTCTTCAATTCTTTAACGTCTCCCTTGTTATGGATTAGTATAATGTTGGCGTTCTTCCAGCTCTCTGGTAGACTTAAAGTTGTGAGGCATTGCGTATAAAGGGTCGCAAGCTTTTCAATTATGATATCTCCTTCATCCTTGATTAAATCGACTGTTATTCCATCTTTTTCAGCAGCTTTTCCCCTGGACATGTCTTTCACGGCCCTTCTAACTTCATCGCTAGTTATAGAAGGACCCTCTGTATCCGGTTCATCACTATTTCGAATGAAAGTAGTTCGGATGTTTTGGGTACTGTACAGGTCAGTATAGAATTCTTCCGCTGCTTTTACTATGTCATAGAAATTGCTGATGATATTACCATGCTTATCTTTCAGTGCATACATCTTGCCTTGTCCTATACCAAGCTTTCTTCTTACTGATTTAATGCTGCGTCCATATTTTACGGCTTCCTCAATCTTCCCCACGTTATAATTTCGAATATCCCTTACTTTCTTCTTGTTGATCAGTTTTGACAGTTCAGCGAATTCTATCTGATCTCTTGAGTTGGACATTTTCATGTTTTGTCGTTTCTTTATTAGGTCCTTTGTTTCTTGGGAGAGCTTACCTACTGGTTGCCTTGGTGCCTTACCTCCCACTTCAATTGCTGCTTCTGAGATCAACCTAGTTACTGTTTCATTCATTACCTCTATGTTGTCTTTAACTTCCTGTTCTAAAGCTGCATATTTGTTTGCGAGCACCAGCCTGAATTGTTCTGCTTTTACCCTTACTGCCTCTAAGTTGGCCTGTTTCCTCTTAACTAATTTTACTCTTTCTCTCTTCAAATTGAGAGAAATCCTGGACTTCACTAACCTATGGTCATTGCACTTTACCTTACCTAACACTTCTACATCCTGCACTATGCTTGGATCGGCAGAGAGTATGAAATTTATTCATTCCTTGTTTCTCCATTAGGGCTTTTCCAGGTCCACTTCCTGTTGCTGCGCTTCCTGAAGAAGGTATTCATTATTCGGAGCCTATTCCTTTCCGCGAATTCTAACATCTCTCCTCTTGCATTCCTAGAATCGATGCCGTAGTTGCCAATTGCTTGCTCACCAACCTGCTTTGTCCCCACTTTTGCATTGAAGTCGCCCATGACTACAGTATACCGAGTTTGCACCTTTCTCATTGCTAATTCAACATCTTCATAAAACTTTTCTTTTTCTTCATCATCGTGACTAGAGGTTGGGGCGTACCCTTCTACTACCTTCAATTTGGACCTCCTATTCAGCTTTATTACGACGACTGCTACCCTCTCATTATTGCTGTAGAATTCATCAATGTTGAGCGCTATGTTGTTATGGACTAGAAATCCTACCCTGGATTCTCTCTCATTTGGAAGACCCCTGTAGCAGAGGACGTGGCCGTTAGTCAGCACTGTGTAAGCCTCCCCAGTTATTCTAACCTCACTAAGGCCAATAATATCCCAGGCAATGCCTGACAATTCTTCAAATAGTCCTCCTAAGCTAGCCTCACTCGATAGAGTGCGCGTGTGAGCGTTGCCAGGTTCAGTTTGCATTTGCGGCCTGTCCGGACCCAGAGATTCTTAGCCCCCTCTGCCGCGTAGCAGGTCTGACCGCCGCCTTGGTCAGGTGCTTCGCAGCCACTGGAACTGAGGGCCATGGGTTAATTGTCGGAGTCATGAGGGAGGTAGTGGCCGAATACTGCACCAGGGAGGCCAATTCCTGTTCGAGTGAGGGAGT
>NC_051157.2:207621586-207654537 GCF_013339745.2 Dermacentor silvarum | reverse complement strand
GTGCCTGAATGCCGGATGACGTGTGAATGATCTTGTGAAGCAAGATGATTCGTTCACATGTGCGCCTATGTTTCGAAGTCTGCAATGATAAGGTGTGAGCATGTGATTAAGGTGAAAAGTTGCGAACATAACGACCGTAGATGAATCTGATTGTTTTTTTCTGAATGGATTCCACAAGGTCAATGACAAAAGTACAATGAGGGGACCAAACAGTTGAAGTGTATCCGAGCATCGGGTGAACTAGCGATTTGCAAGGAGTTAGTTTACGTTCCTTTGTTGCATTTTTTTTAAATTTGTTTAAGGTAACCCAGTTTCCGAAGCGCTTTTCCAGAGATGTGATTAATGTGAGCATGCCATTTTAAGTTATGTGAGAAGGTAACGCCCAGGTATTTGAAGTCATTGACGTGGGACAAGTGACTACCATTGGCATTGTAAGAGAAATGTAGCGGCTTCTTTTTGTTACCAAAGGTCATTGCGGCTGTTTTAGTGAAATTAATTTTCATTTGCCGCATGTTACTCCATTCGCAGAACAATGACAAAACATTGTTTAATTCCTGTTGGTCGTTAACCTTGGTAACAGTGCGGTATAGGACGCAGTCATCAGCATATAGACGTAGCTTGACGGAGGTCTTACTAGTAACATTTACTACATCATTAATGTATATTACAAATAACATGAGGTCCAAGCACCGATCCCTAAGGCACGCCTGACGTGACTGTCACTGAAGAAGACTGTGCATGATTGAAAGTGACGAATTGAGCTCTTAATTGTAGGAAGGAAGGAAGCAAGAGAAAGGCAGAAGGCAGGGAGGTTAACCAGAATAACGTCCGGTTGGCTACCCTACACCGGGGGAATGGGAAAGGGGAACACAAAGATGACAGGGAGAGAGAGGAGGGAAGGAAAGAAGGGAAATGAGCGGTTAGTTCGCTGACGCGTGTGTTAGTGCTCTAATAGTCACAGACGTTGACACCAGCCAACACCCTCTAGAAAAATATGAAGGCCTTAGCTCTCTTCTAGTGCACGACGCAGAGCCGTTAGTTCTGCCACCGTTGAGGTCGTGACATGCGATGTCTTGGACCGCAGTGTTATTCCTCGCGTTGGTATAACCACCGCACCACCAGAACTGGACGACGTAGTCGATCCATCGGTATAGATGTGCACGTGGTTGCTGTACTTTTCATGCAAGAGGAGTAAGCTCAGTTGTTTTAGAGCAGGGGCCGGTACATCTGACTTCTTCTGTAGTCCTGGAATCGTTATATGTACTTGTGAACGGCTCAAACACCACGGAGGAAGCACTGGCTTGGCCGCAGGTGCGTACCCTGAAGTAAACGATGCACGATGTGCACTGACAGTAGCGCTAAATGTCGAGCAGGTCCTTTCAGCAGTGAGGCTCGCCAGGTGGTGGGAAGGGGTCCTAGCATAGTGTCTGAGATGCGTACGCATTGTCTCAACGGTAATGTGCGTCGTGATTGGGTAATCCTGGGCAATGGCAATGGTTTCAGCCGTTGACGCACTGCGTGGTAGGCCAAGACATATCTTAAGGGCTTGGGCTTGAATGCTTTGAATCGTACGGAGGTTAGTCTTGCAGGTGTTGGATATTGCAGGCAGGCTGTACCGCAGGAACCCAACGAACAACACCATGTACAGCTGTAACATACCGTGTATGGATACTCCCCAACTTTTTCCTGCAAGGAACCTGAACAGGTGACAGATAGCAGACAGCCGCTTTTTCACGTAATTCACGTGCGGAGTCCAAGGCAGGTCTCTGTCAATTACGACTCCAAGGAACCTGTGACTTCTGCTGTATGGTATAAGTTGTCTGTTAATTGATATTCCGTAAGCAGACATTGGCTTCCTGGTGAATGCCACAATTGCGCACTTTCCACATGAAATTTCAAGTCCTTGTTGACGAAGGTAGCAAGATGTCATTGTGGGTGCCTTCTGAAGCCGAGAGCGAAGCTGAAGTCGTGTTACACCTGATGCCCAAATGCAGATGTCGTCCGCATAGATGGAAAGTCGTACGGTGCTTGGCAAGTTGTCAACTAATCCAATGAGGGTTAGATTGAAAAGCGTCGGGCTAAGCACTCCGCCTTGAGGCACTCCTCGGCTACCGTAATGCTCGGATGTCGGGCCATTTTCAGTGTGCACGGAGAATGATCTTCTCTGTAAGTAGCTGCACACCCACATATATATTTTACCACCAAGTCCTACTGCTTGTAACGCGCCGAGGATGGCTTCATGGGTGACATTATCGTAAGCCCCTTTAACGTCTAGAAACAGAGCAGCCGATAGTCGTTTACAGGCCTTCTGGTGTTGCGCAAATGTTACCAAGTCAACAACGTTGTCTGTTGACGAACGACCACGCCTGAATCCGGTCATAGCGTCTGGGTAGATTTCATAGTACTCTAAGTACCATTCCAGACATGTTAAAATCATTCTTTCCATTGTTTTTCCGACACAACTGGCAAGTGCGATCGGACGGTATGAGGAAATGTCCAAAGGGGACTTGCCAGCTTTGAGAAGTAGAATGAGGCGACTTCCATTCCTGCGGAACCATACCCGTCTGCCAGGAGTCGTTGTACAGGAGCAAGAGTGCCTTCCGAGCTTGGTCTCCTAGGTTACACAGGGCACGGTACGTAATGCCATCAGGTCCTGGCGCTGAAGAACGCCTGCACAAAGCCAGCGCAGCTTCTAGTTCTTCCATAGAAAACGGGCACTCCATGCGGGGATCGCGTGAGAACAGTGGGTGGTCGAGCGTCCCCGTTCCCGTTCCATCGAAATTTGCCTCGCCAGCAATCTTTCTGCAGAAAGATTCAGCGACGTCAATCTCCCTACATTGTAGATGTAGTGCCAGAGATTTAAACAGGTGGCGCTGACCAAAGGTTGTGCGAAGGCCACTAACAGTCCTCCATATAAGCGATAAAGGTTTTCGCGGATCCAGGGACTCGCAAAAGGATACCCATTGTCGGGAAGCCAGCTTGTTCATGTGGCGCTGTATTTTCTTTTGTGTTCGTCTAACCAATATCAAGTCATGAATGGACTTTGTGCGTCTATATCTTCGTTCCGCACGACGGCGAACTCGAGTTCGATGTCGAAATTGGTGCGGGCAGAACTCTTCAAAGGCGAATACGTGGTTGTTTGTATGGCATCCTTTATCGCGCCCTCTAGGTTGCAGGAGGTACCGTCACGACAGCAGTCTTCCATGATTATTTTGTATTTAGGCCAATCGGTGCACTGGACGTCTCTGGGGGACCTGGAACTAGTCAGACCTTCTATCTTCAAATAAGTTGGGATGTGGTCGCTACCTCGCGTTTCTAAATCCGAAAACCAGTGCACTCTTCTCGAAAACGAACGTACGTGAAACGAAGGTAAGATCCAAGCAGCTACTATACACTGATCCACGCAGATAAGTGGGGCTTCCATCATTTGACAGGCAAAGTTCGCGTTCAGAGGCAAAGGACACCAATGTTCTGCCTCTAAGTTCACTTTGGAGCTTCCCCATAGGTAATGGTGGGCATTAAAGTCGCCAGTGATCACCCACGGCTGTGGAGTCGATGTCAAAATTCCCTGTAAGCGCTCACAATCCAGGCGACTTGTTGGAGATAAGTAGGCACCAAGAATTGTAAGCGTGAGCTTTTTCTTCTTCACTGTCAAGCAAACATATTGATTCACTTCGTCAGGAGGCACTGGGTGATGCACATAAGTCAAGTCACGGCGTATAAACACAACAATCTTGCTGCACTCACCGTGGGTAGAGGACATAAAGCACTCATACCCGGACAGTCTGATGGGAGCTGACAAGTTTGGCTCGCATATCACAATAATGGGGAATTGGTGCGTAAAGACAAACTGTCTAAAGTCGGCCATGTGTGACTTAAGCCCTCTTGCGTTCCACTGAAAGACAGATGCATTCTTGACCTCCTCTTGAAACGAGGAGGTCTTAATTGTAAGTAGTCACTAATCCAGTCTACGAAGGATATGTTGTCTACTAATTGTAAGTAATCAGTCATTCATTAAATCACACCATGAAATAAACCAATAAGCAGTTGTATCTCCAAATCTAGCAAGAATGATTAAGATGTTCAAATGTCATGCGGTCATTGCATATCTTGCAGTTGCACGATACTTTAACTATAAAGGCCGTAATAACCGGATGTGATATTATGTGTTTACGCAGTAATACAGGTAATAGGAAACTCATGAGCAACATTGCTTCTCTCTAGTTGGCCATTGGCTTATGCCTCGTCACAGGTCTGCATCCTTGATTATCTGTGAACGTGCAAGAACCGCCCGCACTTAAAAGAATGCTATTATCCGCAGGAATGGATAAAACTGGCTGGACTTCAGTGCAGGATTTTGATTTGCTTTTTTTATAAATGTGCTATTTATTGTTTATAAAAACAAGGTGTTTGCCGGCTTTCCACATCGTTGTATGTGGTTTAATGGAGGTAGAGAGAGAGAAGCAAGAAAAGGCGGGGATGTTTAGGGCGAAGCAGTTTCTTGGAATACTGTGATATGTTACAACCAGCGTAAACGAAAAGTCAATGCACTGAATAAGTGCAATAGGCAATTAGCTTTTAAAGCCAAGGTTAATACAGGTGTAGTAATGATACAAAGTCTGCAACATGTTGAAGGTCTTTATTAGTTTCCGTGCACGAAAAAAAAAACACGATACATCAGTAAAAATCTACGTAGACTCTCCTCAGGAAGTTATCTGAATGGTGCGCAAGGATTTCTTACTAATGACGGGGTGTTGACTGCTGGCAATCCTACAACTGCTCAGTGGCTGTGGTCGTCTTGGCCCCACTACGGTAAATGCGACAGCGTTGCAGCGACACGAACTGCTGCGGAAGTCGGCGCAGCGTGAACTGGTGAGTCAAGCAAACTACTGCAGGTGGCGGCGCCAGGTGCGCGGATGACTTTCCGATCCGAAGCCATGGCTGCTCCACAGTCTTTCTCTCTCTCTCTCTCTAGTTTACTAAAGGTGTACCTAGGTCGTGCTTGATTGCACATGTGACGTGGTAAGTGAGTGAGTGAGTGAGCATAACTTTATTAGGGTCCAGTGCAGACGCAGAGGTTGCCCCGCGCCACCCGGCTACTCTCACGTGGGGACCGGCAGGTCTAGCCTACCGGCCCTGTCGCGGGCGCGCTGGACGGCCAGGATTTGGTGTTGAATGTTTGTGCTGTGTAGAAGCGCATCCTACTCGGTCTTGCTGTAGGATGCGCTTCTTTCTGGGCACCATGCATCATGTAGTGGCGCTACTGAGAATCACGTACAATTAAGATACTTATATGGGCTAGTTGGTGGCTGGCTTGATGAAACATGGTTAAATCGGCGCGTGTAAGGATATAACATCCTGTTTTGACATTAATAAACTTGCCCAGGACATCCACCCCAGTGGCGGCTATGCGAAGGACTCAAGGACCCGAGCTATCACATGTCTCTGCGTACACTCCCTCCGCTTCCTTCCCCCAACCCCCGCTTGTTGTTCTATTCCCAACAACGTATGTAATCAAAAAAAGTAAGTGAAGATTGCAAGGAGGGCAGAGGGACACGCGATTTTGCACATGCCAGTCTCCTTGGATCGCAGCATATGTAGACTAACAGCTCCGCGCTGTTCACCCTCTTCAAATTTAAATATAAATTCTGGGGTTTCACGAGCGAGAACCATGATATCATTATGAGGCACCCCGTATATAGTGGGGGACTCCACATTACTTTTGACCACCTGGGGTTCTCTAATGTGCACCCACTGCATGGTACACGAGCATTCTTGCGTTTTGCCCTCGTCCAAATGCAGCAACCGCGACCTCGTGCTTAGCAGCGCAATGCCACAGACACTAAGCCACCACGGCTGGTTTCGGTACTGTCTATTGTGGCCACTCTCATCAGACATCGCCGCTCTAAGAGGGAGAGGTAGACATAAGGAACGGGGAAGGCAGGGAGATTAACCAGAATACTGTCAGAGTTGGTGTGCAGCACAATACCTTTCTCCCATTGAGATATTCCTGGTAGAATTACATGTTCAGCGCTTTTTTTGCTCGTATATTCTATTTGTGGTGCGATTCCTTTGAGATATACTGGGTGTTGTTGTCTTGTTCTGTTTCTGTGCATATCGCGCGCCGCAGACAGCAGAACTTATGTTCTCGAGCTGGATTACCTAAAGAACAAGACCTTGATCCTGTTCTCTTGCCTTTTGGAATACAGGGTAATAATTAGGAAGGACTGCAGGAGCCTCATAATATTGCGGCGCTAGAGGTGAAAGTCTCGGACCGTCACAAGAGAAACTACTGCGAACGAGAGGCCGACATAACTTGCAGGAGACCTCGCGATGCATAATCGGCTGAAAAAATAGCTCTAATTAGGTTTTGAACTAATTCATTTACGGTACCTATTGAAATTTACTAATTTTAGATGATGAGTTGGGAATGCGTATACACTTGGAACGTATTCTAAGGATGGCACCAGAGGGATGATGGGGGGAAGGGCGAGGATATTTTGTAAATTAATGCCTAGCAGACTGTCTATTTCGACCGACGCTTATTGAATGGAGCCTAACCAGTGAGCAGGAAACTGGCTGTGGGCACCTATTTCTTCCTCGCTGGTACCCCAGCCCAGACTAGTAGCAGCCGAAATGAACACTTCTCTAGATGAACACTTACAAAATATCCTCCCCCTCCCCCCTATTTCTAGGTCGTAATTCGCAAAGTTTGCGACAACATAAATTTGCGGATCTGTTACTTTTGTACTTGAATGCATAAAACCGCGTTTTGTAAGAAATGTCGGTGGAATAAGACTTCCTTCCTACCACAAGTTTCATGGCACATATCTCAAAATTGGTTCCCTCTTTAGAATTTGTTGCCACAGAATAAGCCTTGCCAACGCACAGGCTACAATTAGTAAAGTACCAGTTGTGCCGCAACATTGTAAGTTAAAAACTTGTGTAGTCAGTTTTTTCAATTAGTAGAATATGCACCTCGTTTTATTGCGCAAGTAATGTTTAATTGCCTCGTCGAGTAATCCGGTTCAAAAATTTGAATTGTGATATCTGCCACAGGCATTCATTTTTAATTTGTGTTGACTAAAAATGCATCTTAGGGTCGCCCAAAGAGCGAAGCAGTGACAGTGACAGCAAGGTGTAGCGTTGATCTTGGTCTCCTCTGACGGTGTTCTAACCACACGCTGCTGCCACATGTTGGCGCGACGCTGCACGCAAGGAAACTCCTGCTGGGGAACAGCGCCCTGGCAGCTACCAGCCGCCTCACAACGCCGGTGGTATGAGGAGCGTCTCCAGTGGCGTTGCACGCGTCTTATATCAGTGATGCCCGAGATTAAATTCATCGGAAACCGTCGGCCTTAGTCGGTGCCTAGTGAAATATTAAATAACGTTAGCTTGGCGTTTACTGCCCGTTCCAGTCAAGGCAGTGCATACACACAGCGTCTCTTCAGGATCGCTAATATGTTTATGGTGGCGTGAGCACAACGCTAATGCCAGCCAGCGGCTCCCTCTATTTTATTGCGATAGCAATTATACGGACACTTAAACCAGATTTCTGCCGTCGGCGTCGCCGTCGCCGTCCCCGTGAGGTTCCCTATAGATAAAATCTTCGCCGCGCGCCGTATGCTCGAGCGGAAGCGTGCGGGGACGCGCGCTATCAGGGAGAGCGAACGCACTTAATCTCCCACGAGCAAGCAAGGAAGCCGGAAGCCAGCGCCGGAGGGAGCGGGGGGGGGGGGGGGGGCGCACTTCTACTCTGCCAACAACCGCGCTCGTCGCTCGCCCGCACCGTCTCTTATCTCCACACGGCTCTGACCTTTATGCGCCGTGCATTCGCCGCTCAGTTTCCGTTGAAGCGATAGACCGCACGTACGTACCTTGGCCCGCTGGGCGTATGCGCTTGCTGCCAGCGTTTTGACAGTCGTTGTCTGCAGTCATTCAGTGTGATCTATTCATGTTTGTGCGCGCTCACACCACGCTTGTTCATTCAGTTAGTAATAGTCGGGCCACATTTTCCAACGCACGCTACACATGCATTGCTGCCCGGACCGGAAGTGCAGCGCTACAGTTGTGTCCCTTCGCACGTGCTGCCCACGGGAAGCGCTTCTCATCAACACCACCGTTTCACACGCGCCTTCTCGTGGTCATCGAGTCTCTCTTCATGTCGGTCTACTTACGCCGCAGCACACCTGCTTACTTAATCAGCTCATGTTTACTACAATTCATATGGCTACCAAAGCCGCTCACCTTACTTCGAATGACATCGCTGTGTTGCTATCGCATTCATTGCTTCGCCCTTAGGGCGAAACTGTGACATTTTTTTCAATGCCAGCCAGATGCGGCCGATCGAACGGTTCACCACCCTCTCCAATTGCCCTTTCCTGCTCTCCCCGTCGGCTAGCGTTCGCGCCTGCTTTACTGCCGTGGTGGAGAGTACCCTCTGGGTGGCGCCTCACGACGGAGGTCGGAGGAAGTTAACCTGACAGACCACGGCCGGGCTCGACTGGCGCCAGTCGAGCCCGGCCGTGGACAAACGCATGAAGCGTCTATCGTGTCTCCTCCACACAGCAGCGGCGCGCGCTCAGTGGCTCAGACGCACGCGTGACGCAATCACTCGTACCTAAAGCCCCTCGTACTTAGGGAGCCTACATACAAGCGCCGTTTTAGGGGGGTGACAACACCAACATTTTGACCACTATTTACCGCCAAATTTGGTGGGATATAGCCATTTTGGTCCCCAGTCTTGCTGCCTTTCTTTGGCCCGCTCTGAAGTACTCATGTTGGCACGAGATGTATTAAAGTTCTTTAATTTATTTTTCCGCCAGTGCGCACAAGAAACCTGCATACATCTTTAGTATACTAGTTGCCTTTTCCTTTTATTTGACCACATCAAACTTACTTTTCTATTGCATTTCGTGCGACACATTTAAAGCAACAAGTTATAAGGCATGATGGCGTGCTCATAAAAGTATAATCGCACGCCAAGAATGTGAACTGCAGCATTGTCGTTGCTTTCCAGTTGTACATAATATATAAAGGGTGTTTTTCGAAGTGTGCTGTAATAAAGACTGTCTGTTTAACTGAAACGTAGACGTGCCATGTACGGCGCTCAGACGCGCCATTTGTCTCTGGTTGCTGAGGCTAAAGTTTAATCAAAGAAGTTAATTAATTTCACGTTACCAAGGGTTGAAGGAAATGTGTTCTGTCAGCTGGTCTTTCGCCATTTTGTGCCCCAGATTTAACCCGCCAATTCAGTTGGCGGTGGCAAGTACCCTTACAAAGCCTGTGACCACCCTAAAACAGCGCTTGCATGTAGGCTCCCTACCTCGTACCCTCTGTGTAGCGTCACATCGCGGCAACTCACTGAACTAAGGCGCACCAACGGCTCCCATTGCGGAGCGAGTGACTGCTCTGGCATTGAAGAATTGTCGCAGTTTCACCCGAAAGGCGAAGCATCAATTGCGATAGTAAATTAGTAGAGATCTATACGGAGTAAGGATAGTAGTTTTGTCAGCTGTATAAACTTGGACATGCAGCAGCACCAGCAACGCGCAGAACTGTTGTCGACGCCGTCGGCGT
The DNA here is from genome assembly GCF_013339745.2 of Dermacentor silvarum. Taxonomy (NCBI): domain Eukaryota; kingdom Metazoa; phylum Arthropoda; class Arachnida; order Ixodida; family Ixodidae; genus Dermacentor; species Dermacentor silvarum. The sequence continues at coordinate 207,644,958 of NC_051157.2, read as the reverse complement.
TTTATCCACGTTCGCACAGAACGCGCGTGGCGTTGGTGACTATTGCTGGTGCCTCTGGGGGCGGCTCGGAGGTTTTCGACAAGATCAGAATGGGACACTCGTCGAGCAGCGTCGGAAATCTTACCTACCTTCTCGCCTCGCAACGTTTTAGGGGCGAAGCTCCTTATAGCGGCACCCGTTCCGTCCCCGTCGTCGTAGTAGTAGTGTGTAACCAGTCTGAGAAAAATGAGAAAAAATATTCCGAAGTTGTGTCCGTAGCGCGGAATCGAACCAGGGACCCCTCGCTTCCGAGCGCGCGGCGTCAGCCCACTACGCCACGAAGCGGACATGGACACACGCACCACGATGGCAATAAATACCCAACATTAACGAAAGGCCGCGTTTCTAGCGCGTTTCTAACGCGTTTGTGCTAGCGCGTTACGGCCCGTGTAAGAAGCTGGTGTAAGACGCTGTGGCCTCTCCGCCTTACCTTCAACGCGTTTCGAACGCGCTGCCCAAAGCGGTGGCAAGTCAAGTTCAAGTCGAGGAGCGTTTATGAATACGGGGGGGGGGGGGGTACACTCTCTCAGCAGTCATGTGATGGCGTCGGCAAACGCGGTGCACGTTCCGGCGTGTGTAAATGGCTGCGTAAGACGCTGTGGCCGCTCCCCCTTACTAGAGAGTACTGCACGTTTCTAACGCGTTTGCACTAGCGTCCCCTTAAGCGGGAGATCCGATGATTCCCTCCGGAGCTTCGCCCACTCATCATCATTCACCCCGTGGATATGCTGTGATTTTATTTATATAAATACGCATTTGGTGCCGCAGCTAAACGTCGCCTCCCCTCCCTCCCTCCCGTCCCCCCACGGCATTTCGCGCCACGGATGAAGTCGCGTTTGCTCTCTATATATGGTGATTGTAACGGAGGAAAGAGACGCAGCCCTTCAAGGAGCACGGCGCAGAACGCGCGTTTGCTCTCCAACGTGCGTTCGCTCCCCGTGAAAGCGCGCGTCCCTCGCGCCCTTTCCCTCGCACATACAGCGTCCGGAGCGCGGCGACGATTTCATCGCCGTTGACGTCATACGGAACCTCACGGCAACGGCGACGACGACGGCGGAAATCCACTTTGGAGTGTCCATATAATTGTCCCAATAAAAATAGAGGAGGCGCTGTGCTAGCAAAGGAATGCAGAACGCTGCCTCTCCCCGCATCGAGGCTTTGGAACGTAGCGATGCGTCGAATTCACTTCGTCGTTGCAACCAAACGCACTCCGCATCTCTTGCGCACGACCTACTCAAATACTGACCTGCTCAGCTGGCAGCCTTTATGGAGCCGCCTGCGCCGGTTCTCGTTCCAGACTTCTCCGCTAAGGGGGCGCTCGAGTTACCCCACTCGAGCATCGACGGGCAATGGTTACAACACACGCGGGCGCGCTGTACAAGTGCTCCACTCACCCAAAGTGCTGAAATTTAGGCATATTTTGATTTATTGTAATGTTTGTGATAGTGAGAATGTTTATCTGCACTTCAGCCAGCTATTCAAAGCGTTTATTTACAAAAGAAGCAACTGCACCAAAAATGGTGCACTATTCGATTCTTCAGCAAATAACTGATGTTGTGCACGTTTCTTTCTATGTTTTTCTTTTTTTTTTACCGTGCAAGTGAGAAATGGGCTTATTTGTCGTGCATGAGCTTAACGAACCTTATTATGCGCTCTTCAGTAGAGCCCTCCGGTGTAAATACTATTTTCAGCAGTCGCTTGGAGGGCAGTTGTATTTTTTTTTCTTGATTTTTGTCTTTCTTAATCCGACAAAAGCGCATAAGCTTTAGCATGTACCTCATGCACGTATACATAGGAGAACTGCCTCGGGTACGGAAGCCTACCTTTCCATGTCACAATGATCCCCACAGTCGCAGCTATAGCTTTCCACGCACCACTTAAATATATCGCTATATATTCTGCGGCTCTTACTAGAGAGCTGGCGCAGAATGTTATCATGTTGCTAGATTTGTTCGGAACTCGATCTTTAACAAATATTTTGGGCCCCAGAGAGTGTCTAAGGTGCATTGTACAGGTCGAGAAAGTCTACAATCTTCGATAAAATACAAGGCCCATTGTGCAAGTCTGGGCACCATCAACTTCGCAATCTTCAAGCTCTCATTGAACATTAATGGTGCATCTGTTCGTGAACAATTTAAGGCATGTAGCTGCATTTTCGGCACGCGAAATAACACCAGGGCAGCCTCACCTTTTCTAGAAACTGCATGCCTTGATCCATTTTTTACCCAGGTACGTGAAGTGGGAACTCAGTGTAAGGCGTATGCCAGGCGTCTTACCTTGCCGTGATTTACACAAGGTCATGTAGCAGTGCAGCATTACTGTTCATTTTGCTCAATCAACATACTTTTGCTCCTTTTTTTAGTCATACAAAGTGCATACCCACGCAAACATCGCGGCTTGGCGCAAGCAGACGACAGCAACAGTGCGGCGCAGATGGCGTAACTAGTAATGCCATAAGGCTCGTAGTGGTAGGAATATGAGCTAGAACAGGCGCGCTGGCGTTTTGCTCGCTGGTCAGGTCATGCTCTTGCGGCCCCCAATCACTTTAATCCTCAGCGCACCTGCCGCGCATGCGCCGTCAAGCGGGAACACATGGCAACGGTGGCAACGACGATGACGACGGTGTTAGCGCGCTTCGACAGACTGTATAATTTCTATCGTAATAAAATGAAGTGGAAGCATGCTTTCCTCACCTTTGTATTTCTTCGCACCAACTCTTCTAAAGATAGGTCACTCCACTTTAGTGTTGCTGTTATCTTTCCACCATCCGTCAAATCGACCAAAACAACATATGTCCTATCCGTTCCATATATTCTTATCATGGGAGCTGTAATGTTGAACAATAGTCTGACGGGACTGTGCCATGGTGGTCGGATATCCCATTCCAGTACTTCAACGCACTCTTCCGGCTTCATTTCCGTCGTATTTTCCAAGCGTGGGTGTTTGTTGTCACATTGTAGAGACTTCACTTCCGCCTGCATCTGGCTACTGCAAGAAAGGTAAAATATGTTCGTTTCGTAATAGATTCTTAAAAATTGGCTTGCTTCTTTTATAGAGCAGAGTAGATTTTGCTTGCGCAGAAGTGAATGGGAGACAAACCCATTTTTGTACTGGCACACTTCATGCAAAATACTTAGGTTCAACTTTCGCAGAGACATAAGACTCAGAACGAAACTTCCCTGCATTTTCTCATAGCAATACTTTATATATATGCACATACCTCGAGGGTCACCTAAGAACCCGAGGCAACGCACATAATCGTCCCGCTGATACGCACTCACCCATGTTCATTTTTCTAGCAAGGTAAGGGTCAATAGTCAATCTCATGCGTCACGAGTCAGGTACTAGTGACGAGCTCTGGCCGGCAGTCAAACATGGTAGTGTCTAGCTTGAAAGGAAACTATTTATTGGCGAATTTCTGCCCTTGAAATCAAAGTATAATTTGGAGGCGGTAGCAGCCAAATTATACTTTGATAAAGTGCTGTCGGTTGTCGTCGAATCGATCGCTAGTTTAACTTGGTCTTTCGCGTCTGTGCTAGTTGCTGTGCTAACTTAGTCTTTCACGTCTGTAAGCGGCCGAGCATGGCCTCAGCCAATCCTACCAAATAGTTCAAGGTTTTTTTTTAATTTTTAGTTTATTCAAGAACATGGTACATGAGAAATGTGCATTTGTGGTTGGGTATGACGGGAAAAAGTGGCGTGACAAAACAGTATTCTGTCTGCTGCGGCATCGGCCCCAGCAGAAAATCTCTCATCCTACCGCTATAGGTTGGGAGTTTGAGTCCATTCAGGGTACTGCGCATTTTTTCTTGATAAACGTCCCCCAAAGTACACTGGAATTTCTTCAACGGTCGCCGGCAGTCATCAAAACGAATCTGTTTGTACCTTAAAGGCTACAGGTTCCGTCAAGCCGAACAGTCGATCTTTTTGGCCTGTACCCTAGGCATTTGTAACTGTTGATGTCAAAATAAAGCTTTGTGAAAGTTCAGTAGGGCAGTGAGTCAATAACAGCTATCGTTGTAAATTATTTATTGGGCTTAGACCATCTATCAGGGGCAAGTGTGTGGTGAGCTGATGGTTAAAGAGAAATTTATTATGACACAAAAGGTGAAAGGTCGGCCTGAATTAAAGCTGTGACCTGCTACTCCCTGTTAGGGAAGTTAAATGCAAGTAAAGAGAGCAAGAGAGAAAAGTGTTGATGATGAGGACGAGAATGGAGTGAGAGGTGACAAAAAATAAGGGCGAAGGTGCGATGTTGATAGTGGCGCCTTCTGACTGGGGCTTGTGCGCTTCTTGTACTCCGCGTGCAAGAAGAAGGCTCACAATCTGCGCTAACGCGGCCGCATTAGCCTGTGTACTATGATCAGTCATACACTCCTCAAGTGTGTCGGTCGTTTAGGGAATGTCCTAGGCTAGGGTACAGATTGAAGTAAGTGTTGGTTGCCTGGGCAATCGCAGAGTGTATGGGGCATATTGGGACATTCCCCTCATCATGTACATTTAGAGAAGCTCTCTTTTCCGGCTTGTGTTTAACCACACAAAACCTACACAACATGCCCAAAGTACGACAAATATCTAAACATATTTAAGCATTCTCTACCCCTTGTGTCCCAGTGGCATGTACCCTTCTTAATGTTGGCAAAAAATGAGCACCTACCAAGGGGTAAAGGACACAGTAAGGGGCATATAACTAGTGGCCCAAAAATGCGGCACATGCCGTGGTTGCTCAGTGGCTATGGCGTTGTGCTGCTGAGCACGAGGTCGCGGGATTGAATCCCGGCCACGGCGTCCGCATTTCGATGGGGGCGAAATGCGAAAACACCCGTGTACTTAGATTTAGGTGCACGTTAAAGAACCCCAGGTGGTCCAAATTTCCGGAGTCCCCCACTACGGCGTGCCTCATAATCAGATCGTGGTTTTGGCACGTAAAACCCCATAATTTAAAGATGCGGTACCACAAATCTGAGATATCTAAGAAAATTAAGGAACTGTTGAATATCATGCGCAATTGAATTAAAAGGTCTGTGTTTTTAGAGATACCTCATTTCTACAATTACATGTTTAAGGTTTCTTACTTAAGGATGGACGGTGTATGATTCTCATTTAAAACTATTTTCATGACTTCCACAAAGCGCATACCCTTCCCCCCACTGTAATACCAATGAGGCGCAGGGGCTATAAAATAAATGTAATATGTAGTAAATCATGCTAGCCCTGTCTGTTTTATTTTTACCCAGCAGCAGGTGAGCAAATTTAAGCAGTACAAAGAAAAGCAGTAAGGTTTATTTTCAATAAGTATTGGCTTGCTCACAATCAGATGACTTAATTACGCCAGGGTCCCCACACTACAAACCCGAACCAAACTAGCACAACTAAAACGTGAGGGATTCCGAAGCCCAGGCGAAACGTCAGCGAAGAGCCACGGACCCCGAGTTGGGGGTGCGCGATGTTGAGGCCAAACGTCAGCGTCGTCTAGCTACAGTGGCGCCAGCTCGGCAACAGTGGCACCAACTCGGCAACGCTAGCGCCAACTTCCCCGGTCCGATGGCTAGGTTTCAACGCCAGTTTCTCAACTGGAAGTTCGGAGCCAGCTGCAGTGCGTGTGACCAGTTGTGGTTCGAGCACAACGTGGTACTCGTCAGTGCAATTCATTCGGAGGAACACCGAAGAAACACACGACCCGGTTCGCTTATCACCATATCCTCGACCGGGGAAGGACTATTAATTTTTTTAACTCATCATTTTCAACAAAGTGCCATGTAATAAATAATACAATCATCATCACCATCATCATCATCAGCCTATATTTTATGTCCACTGCAGGACGAAGGCCTCTCCCTGCAATCTCCAATTACCCCTGTCTTGCGCTAGCGTATTCCGCCTGCAAATTTCCTAACTTCATCATCCCATCTGGTTTTCTGCCGACCTTGACTGCGCTTCCCTTCTCTTGGTATCCATTCTGTAACCCTAATGGTCCACCGGTTATCCATCCAACGCATTACATGGCCTGCCCAGCTCCATTTCTTCCGCTTAATGTCAACTATAATATCGGAAATCCCCGTTTGTTCTCAGATCCACACCGCTCTCTTCCTGTCTCTTAACGTTAGTCCTAAGATTTTTCGTTCCATCGCTCTTTGTGTGGTCCTTAACTTGTTCTCGAGCTTCTTCGTTAACCTCCAAGTTTCTGCCCCATATGTTAGCACCAGTAGAATGCAATGATTGTACACTTTTGTACACTTGACTTCAGCCAACCAAGAGAACAGGCTGGCTTCAAGAAGAGATATTCTACGATGGATCATATCCATGTCATAAATCAGGTAATCGAGAAATCCGCGGAGTACAATCAACCTCTCTACATGGCTTTCATAGATTATGAAAAGGCATTTGATTCAGTAAAGATACCAGCAGTCATAGAGGCATTGCGTAATCAAGGAGTACAGGAGGCATACGTGAATATCTTGGCAAACATCTACAAGGATTCCACAGCTACCTTGGTTCTCCACAATAAAAGTAGAAAGTTACCTACCAAGAAAGGGGTCAGGCAAGGAGACACAATCTCTCCAATGCTATTCACTGCATGCTTAGAAGAAGTATTCAAGCTCTTAGACTGGGAAGGCTTAGGAGTGAGGATCAACGGCGAATATCTCAGGAACCTTCGGTTTGCAGATGACATTGTCCTATTCAGCAACAATGGAGACGAATTACAACAAATCATTGAGGACCTTAATCGAGAAAGTGTAAAAATTGGGTTGAAGATGAATATGCAGAAGACAAAGATAATGTTCAATAGCCTGGCAAGGGAACAAGAATTCAGGATCGCCAGTCAGCCTCTAGAGTCTGTAAAGGAGTACGTTTATCTAGGTCAATTACTCACAGGGGACCCTGATCACGAGTAAGAAATTTACATAAGAATAAAATTGGTTTGGAGTGCATACGACAGGCATTACCGAATCCTGACTGGGAGCTTACCACTGTCGTTGAAAAGAAAATAATACAATACACATTACTAAAGTGTCCGACGGCAGGATTCGAGGACCTCTAGTACAGAAGCCCGACATTGCAACCATTACGCCACTGACGCTTTTTTTTCTCTTTATTTCCAGCTTAGCTACAAGCCTGAACAGGAGTTTGTCAGATCACACTCGTCTTATATGTGCTAAAGCATCCGACATTGATATCACATCTTCATCACAGTCAGTCGTTTTGTACACATCACGTACTTCCCCAACAATTTCCACAAAATAATCATGCACACATCGGCCTTTAACATCACACTGTCTATATGCTAACAGACTACGCCAGACTGCGTGCAGCCCGAGTAAGAAGACAACGTCCATGTGTTCATAATCGCATTCAGGTGGTAAAAAACGAATGCCATGTGGAATGAGGGGTAGGTCTAACTTGAAAGTTCTCTGTAATATATCCCAAAGGAATATATCATTATTACAGTTGTACTGGAGATTATCGGTACTGGCACGGTAAAGTGTGAAAGAGGAAGTCGGCGGAGCCTCATAAATGATTCGTCACACTCCGAGTTCCAAGCCGACAGGTCTGACGAGCCATTAAGAAGCTGCGTCAAGGGAGCGATGATCGAGGCAAAATTACGAATGAAACGCCGGAAATAGGAAGACAAACCGATGAAGCTCCGTAGTTCCTTTAGAGTAGTGGGCTTGGGGTACTCAGCAACGGCGCGAAGTTTGGCAGGATCAGGCAGAATTCCCTCTTTGGAGACGACGTGGCCTAGGATCGTAAGCTTACGGGCACCAAAATGACATTTTTTCAAATTAAGTTGTAACCCAGCTGACGTGAGACAGTCAATAAAAAAAAAATCACAGCATATCCACGGGGTGAATGATGATGAGTGGGCGAAGCTCCGGAGGGAATCATCGGATCTCCCGCTTAAGGGGACGCTAGCACAAACGCGTTAGAAACGTGCAGTACTCTCTAGTAAGGGGGAGCGGCCACAGCGTCTTACGCAGCCATTTACACATGCCGGAACGTGCACCGCGTTTGCCGACGCCATCACATGACTGCTGAGAGAGTATACCCCCGTATTCATAAACGCTCCTCGACTTGAACTTGACTTGCCACCGCTTTGGGCAGCGCGTTCGAAACGCGTTGAAGGTAAGGCGGAGAGGCCACAGCGTCTTACACCAGCTTCTTACACGGGCCGTAACGCGCTAGCACAAACGCGTTAGAAACGCGCTAGAAACGCGGCCTTTCGTTAATGTTGGGTATTTATTGCCATCGTGGTGCGTGTGTCCATGTCCGCTTCGTGGCATAGTGGGCTAATGCCGCGCGCTTAGAAGCGAGGGGTCCCTGGTTCGATTCCGCGCAACGGACACAACTTCCGAATTTTTTTTCTCATTTTTCTCAGACTGGTTACACACTACTACTACGACGACGGGGACAGAACGGGTGCCGCTATAAGGAGCTTCGCCCCTAAAACAAGTTCAATAGCTTCAGCTTTGTTGCACAGAATGCATGTGCTACCCCATGGTACATAAATGCCTCTTTCTTCTAACCATGGACGCATGCACCGACACGCAGCTTAGAGCGCCCTTAAGAATTTCTCGCGGGCAAGTTAGCGCATTGAGACGCCTAGCGCGTTCAATTCCGTTCGCCAACAGGACACCGCGCGCGAAGCAAACATGCAACACGGTCACCGTCCCGCAAGTCATGCGCCTTTCGATGCAGCGGACCGTGAGTTTATAAGCAAACATGCAACAGCTTCTGTGAAGACACGTTTCAGTTTCGTCTTCTACCAATTCCTATGAAAGAGAGATCAACCATAATTTTATTGCGATAGCCGGCGCCGTCGCGATGAGGTTCCGTATGACGTCCAACAGCGATGAAATCGTGGCCATGATGATGATGATAAGTGGTTCGTGAGGGAAAGGGAAAGGTTGGCGCTATCTTCTGCAGCCCTTGAGGGAGCACGGCTCAGCGTGGCCATGCGCCGTATGCTGTATGTGCGAGAGAAAGCGTGCTAGGGACGCGCGCTTTCACGGGGAGCGATCGCACGGCGCAGAGCAAACGCTCGTTCTGCGCCGTGCTCCCTGAAGGGCTGCAAAATTAAGCGTCTCTTTCCTCCTTTACAGTCACCATATACCGATGCAGGGAGGTGATTGTAAAATGGAGGGATTACAATCACCTGTGCAAGTGCTCAACTAGTGCGCAAGTGCTTATAATGGAATTGGGGCGAATCTCAGCAAAATGCCTTCAAAACACTGACCCGGGCTATTGCTGAGACCACAGCTCCAAAACTCCCCCACTTAAACAAGCCGTTTGCGCTACAAACAGACGCTAGCGACTACGGTCTCGGCGCTGTTTTGCTACAGGAATTCGAGGGTGAGTTGCGGCCAGTTGCGTTCGCAAATCACACTCTTACTCGCCCGAGAAGAATTACACTGTAGGAAGGAAGGAAGGAAGCAAGAGAAAGGCAGAAGGCAGGGAGGTTAACCAGAATAACGTCCGGTTGGCTACCCTACACCGGGGGAATGGGAAGAGGGAACACAAAGATGACAGGGAGAGAGAGGAGGGAAGGAAATAAGGGAAATGAGCGGTTAGTTCGCTGACGCGTGTGTTAGTGCTCTAATAGTCACAGACGTTGACACCAGCCAACACCCTCTAGAAAAATATGAAGGCCTTAGCTCTCTTCGCGTGACGTCACACGATGGGGCGGATTGAAGTTTGCTTTGAAGCGAGGGGTAGCACGAAGGTCAATTCGCTCGCTGCTGCCACCGCGCTTCCTCACTCCAGCGTTTTGACAGCGAGCTTCCGCAGTGATCGACTGAGATGTGTTCATGTTTCCTTGTGCGCGCGTGACACCATGATTGGTAATTTAGTTAGTGAGCGAATGTTATACAAGTTTATATGGCCGATAATACTACTATCCTTACTTCGTATAGCTAGCTACTAATTTGCTGTTGCAATCGATGCTTCGCCTTTCATGCGAAACTGCGACCTTTTTTTTAGCTGCACCAAGTTTTAAAAAAATTACCTGTAATACATAGCATAATAATTCTAACCCTTGCACTAAATTACTCAATGGGGTTGGCGTCATCTATACTAGAAACCAAATGATTTATCGAAGAATTACCATAATTGCAATAATGAACTTTTAACAGCAGAGCTGTTCTTAGTCGAGCGGGCGCCGGCGATGACGGCCGCCGTCACGCAGGAGCAGAGTCGGAGAGGTAAAGTGACTCGCTCGCCGGGAGGAGAGGAGCCGACCAATCGGAGCGCGCACCGGGGAGGAGGAGGAGAGGCGCCGGGGTATAGAAGTTGGCGCCCACGGGTGACGGCGTTCCTAGCGCGTTCCTCACGACGTGAGCAAGCTCTCGCTGGTGCTCACGTCGGACGGCTTCTTTCTCGGGAGTATAAGCAGTATAAAGCCCCAACCAGACGTACGCGCGTTGGAAAGCGTCCGCACGCGCCGCATCGCGCCTGGGTTCGTACGGCGTCAGGCGCGGAGACTGCGTCGCGTGTGGAGGCGTTGCGGCGTGGACACCTACCACTGCTAGAATTTTTACGCCCGCGCCGGAAGCTGCCACCGCGTCGCCCGCGCGACGCTCCTCACGTGACCACAGAACGCCTATGACGTGACCACGGCAAACCAGCGTAACTTCCGGAACTACTCTTCACGCGGCGTGCAGGCAAGCCCGGGCAAGCTGCGTGCTTTGTGTTCGTTCCGCGCGTTTGGTAGGTGAACATGGCAGCCGCGACGAAACGCGCAGGGGCGCGCGGCAACTCGTGCATCGTTTGGGTGCGCGCCCTCTTCCTCGATCGGACGCGACGTGACGCCGAGTGAGCGCGGCGCGTGCGGACGCTTTCCAACGCGTACGTCTGGTTGGGGCTTAAGGTGTTTGCGCCGCGCGCTCTTCGCACGATGGAGCAAAGCGCCCGCGAATGCACAGCTTCGCTGTTCGACCATCTTCACGGAGTGGAAGGGGCGGTGATTTTTATTGCAATAGCAATTATATGGACATTCCAAAGCAGATTTCTGCCGTCGCCGTGAGGTTCCGTATGACGTCAACAGCGATGAAATCATCGCCGCGCTCCGGCAACACCCTCTAGAAAAATATGAAGGCTTTAGCTCTCTTCGCGTGACGTCACACGATGGGGCGGATTGAAAAAAAAAAAAAGATATGGAACGCTGTTCAAGAGAGGTTGTCTCGCAGGTGCATTGCGCGGAAACATTTTTTTTCTGCAAGAACAAGCATGCATGTATTTAAAAAAGAATAGAACGCCAGAAAACTGTAGCAGCAAAACATTTATTTACGAAGCCCAGTTTCTTTTTGTGCTGGCTTTATATTAGAAGCAATGCATGCAGTTTTTGGCCTCGAGAGTTGTGGCTTTCCTTTTTTTTTATTTATCGGCAGCGTCGAGAAGTTTGTTTTCAGCTTCCTACAAAAGTTCTTTAGCACAATGTTGGTGCTGCACCGCAGGATGTGTTTAAGCACTAATTCAACTGTGTGGCCATTCTCACACGTATCGAAGTCGGACTGGTCTTCACTAGCCAGCAATTGTAGCGTCATTTTCGTTACCACCTGGCGTTGTTCAGGCATCATAAGCAGTGCTGGCTCTGTAGCGAGCTGCTCTACTACAACGTAGCTATGAGCAACTGCGTTAAGTGCAAACATTGATGGATAAACTAAACCTCCTCGGTCCAGCTGCTTGACAAGACCATAATGTTCGTTTGTGGCAGAGACTGTGATCTTCTTGTCCACGGTCAACGAGTCCCTGCATTGCTCGCACTTCAACTTTTTAAGGGTCCCGTATACTGCATAACCTGCAACGTAGACGAGGACTGGGACGACGTCCTGCGTCTTCGTAAGAGCCTGACTGGTAACAACAACGTTGCTGCTGGGAAGCAATGCCTCGACTTGCTTTCGGACACATTCCCAGTGCTGGTCAGGGGAAACTGTAGGCAAGGTGCTCTGCAGGCGCAGCTTGTTTTCGACTTCATATATCTGCCTGATGGAGATGTGATATTGCGCACCTGCCAGCTGCCTATACTTTCCAAACCGATCTTCAAGGCAGTCTGTCTGAATCTTCCCAAAAAGGACATATGACATTCCAAGCTCTTCGAAGCTGTACCTAGCGAGCTCAACAAGCGCATAGGTGGTGTGTTCGAGAGCAGCGTGAGTCTCCTTTGTCAGAGTACCGTTGTCAAAACCTTGGTTCTTCCACTCATCCAGCCACTTCAGAAACATGTGCAAGAAGTCAATTTTTGGATCGTTATCAATGGAAAGCACTGGTTGTTGGAAGTGATCTCTAAGCCTTTCTCCCTTCCATGGAGTTTTGACGTTTACAATTTTCCACCACTTGAGTATGATCTCGACGAATGTAGCCGTGGCCTCGAAAGAGAATAGGTTGTGCTTTGCTCCAAGAGCACGTAACGCCTCTGGTAAATAGTCATTGAAGATTTGTAAAGCAAGCTTTACGTCCTGCCTTTCAAGACTCGAAGGGTAGAGGCCTTTTCTTGACAGCCCATAGCCATATTTCAACAGCTGGTCACACTCTTTGCTGTGAAGGTCCCTGATTGTTGCAAATGACGCTGTTTGCATTCGCTCTGATTCTGGTGTGTCTCCTTGGATCTCCGGGAAGTAGAAACAAATTTGGTCATTCTTCTGATTGATCCAGTTATTTCGTATGCATTTTAGAATGTGCACTGGGTCTATAACGAAGAACAGCGGCCTTGAAGGGTCTGATGGATGTTGGTACACAATTCTGTTACACGGAGGTGATTCGAAAAGTGACATCGCTTTTCTGTTCACAGAGTTGTTGTCGCTGACGACGCACATAACCCGGTACCCAATCTTTTCCAGCCCACAAATCACGTCTTTAAGCGTCTTTTGCAGGAACTCCGCCTCTACTCGGTGCACCGGCACGATGTGCGCAACTTCTTTGAATTTACACGTCACGCTGCGCACCATGAAAACGAGCGCACAGTTAGCAGCTTCATTTCTATTAATTGCAGCGCCGGTAATATTGCCTCCTTTATAGTCAAAGTAAGGTTTTATATGTATTTCATCAACCATAACTGTGACAAAGCGCTGGTCATCTTTCAGGTCAGAAATTCTTGTTGTCATGTAGCTGAGGAATGTTTCACTCTGATGCTCTTGTTGAGGACTCATACCATAAGACGAGCACACTGATCTTATCGTCATAGGATGCGGCAAGGTGATGCTTCCATGGCTACGTATGAACGCGTATGCATGGGGCGATATAGTGAAAACAATACAGCAAAACATCATGAAATCAGCAGAGTAGCGCCTGCGCTGTTTTTTCGATAGGTGCAAGGTGACTTGCTCTTTCAGAAATGGAATACAGTTGGCGTCATCTTCTGCTTGGGACGTGCAAAGCTGATCAAGCAGTAAACAAACAGCCTCGCAAATTTCGGCGACTGAGTTGGACATCAGGTCACATTCCCACTTCTCGATGCCTTCCAGGAGTTCCACCATACCCTTTTTACTGTTAGCGATTTCGGGAACGCAGAGATTTGCACCGAGCTTTTTTACGGCCGTTTTCATAACGTGTAGTGTCACGCTCAAATCTCCTTTCACGCAAACAGAGTATTTCAACCACGGTGCTTCATCGTCGACAATGTGAATGAGAAGAAGCCTTTCATTTCTTTCGATAACATCCCAGAACTTCATCCCTTGGCTCCTTAAGTGGTTGGCAAGTTCGCTCACACTGTTGACTTTATCCTCCTCGCGTGCTCTGATAAATGCCTCCTTGGATTCAGCGATGGCTTTCTGAAGGGCTGCATTCTCTATTCGCGCGCGCTTGGAGTCAGGATCTTCCCTCCTCGCGGTCTTTCTGGACAAGTAGCTCGAATGATTCGGGGACTTCGACGGTACAGCGTCTGGGCGAAGGCGCACATGAGATAGCGGCACTGTCATTACGCGGCCAGTTGCTTGATCTGTATGCGTCGCGTCTCGAATAATGTCCTCGTCCATGAAATGAAGTTCACATACCTAGAAAAAAAATACGCTCCAATCAGCAAACCGACGGCTACAGGTCGCACAAACATGCGGCTCATGAGCCACTTACACATGTACGTTTATATTCTTTCAATTAACTAACACCTAAATAAAAAAACTTACCCTGGAATGTTCGGTGACCGTGAGGTTTTCCTGTGGCACAGCGCGAATCCAAGCGTCCCTTAGAGCTTGATCTCTCGGGAACTTGAAGACGTGCACCTTCGTGTCCCCCGTGTAGTTTCCGCGGCATCGAGGTACACAGCATTTGCACGGCATCGCGGCGGGATTCTTTTCACAGCGAGGAAAACACGTCCGACTGAACAGCGAAGAGATGTACGACTGTACATACGCGCCGGGGAATGAGTTTCTGGAGACGCGCGATCAACGCGCACCAGCGCGATCCGGACGCGCGGATGCGTCGTGTCGCGGCGACGGGCAAAACCGCAAAACGCGCTCGCCACCTCATGCGTCCGCCCCATCTGCTGACGTAGCGCGAGTGGAAAGGGAAAAGAACTAAGGCCTTCATATTTTTCTAGAGGGTGTTGCACCAGCCCGTCGTCCTCAGGCCCTCAAGGGCTGCAGAAGATAGCGCCAACCTTTCCCTTTCCCTCAAGAACCACTTATCATCATCAGGCGCTGAGCCGTGCTCCCTCAAGGGCTGCAGAAGATAGCGCCAACCTTTCCCTTTCCCTCAAGAACCACTTATCATCATCATCATCATCATCATCATCATCATCATCAAGAAGCACAAAAGTGCCTTCACCGCTTTATGGGCCGACGAGCGATGGGGGCGGTGTTCCAGCAGTACCTGCACGGAAAGCGTCCGATTGCCCAGTTTTTTTAGCGCGAACACTGTAACTGAACGATAATGCCTTGCGATTGTCTTCGCGCTTAAAAAATTTGACTTATACTTGGACGGCGCCTCTTTCACTGTCGAAATTGACCACATGCCGCTGCCTTGGCTGCAACGTTTACAGAATCTGGCAGGTCGCCTCGCTCAATGGATAATAACGTTGCAAAAGTGTCATTTTACCATAGAACATCGCACTGGTGCACAAAACAATGTTGCTGATGCACTCTCACGCGCGCCTTTGCCGGAGCCTTCTTCGCCCCAAGAGCCACCTTCTCTCGTTGCTGCTGTTGACACAGTCCCCGACCCGCGATGGGGTACCTTGGTCAGCAGGAAGCGCCTGCTCGAGGCGCTACGCAAAGACGGCCTCTGCTGCCGTGTCCTTGACCAGTTACGTGGCTCTAATGCGCAAGCGTCGACCATCGGTGAGTTCGACTCTTATGTAATCGCTGACGATGGCCTTCTGCTCCGCTACATTCCACAAGCTGACGAGAATGACGGTAACTCTCCGTTTCGCGTAGTCATCCCGAAAAGTCTCCGAACAGCCTTTATTAGGTACTTCCACGACTGTGCTTTGGCTGGTCACAGTTCGGTCAGCAAGACTTATGATAGGGTATGTCAGACTGCTACTTGGCCAGGCATGCGGCAGGATGTCTTATGATATGCACGCCGCTGTTTGATTTGCGAACAAGTAAAACCACGTGGTGGTCTGCCACCGGGTATGCAGCCAGTTCTGAGCCAAAGCCCCTGGCAAATCCTCGCGTGTGATGTAATGGGTCCTTTCTCCCGTACTACGCCGGGCAACCGCTACTTATTGGTAATTACCGACCAATTTACGAAGCGGGTTGACTTATACCCTTTGCGTGCTCTTACTTCACGGAACATTTGGCGCTGCCTCCTCGATGTCTTCTCGCGTTTTGGTTTCCCCCCACAACTGATAACTGACAAACGCCACTTACTCCACGACTCGCACATTTGCAAATGCCTGTTCTGCCTTCGGCATCAAACACAAAAAGACACCATACCATCCACAGGCTAACATAACCGAATGCGTCAACAAAAACCTGAGGTCCATGCTTATAACAGATACCACCGATCGTACGGCATGGGGTACTACTCTCTCCGAAATGGCATTCGCGACGCGTACCACGGTCAACAGATCCACTGGTTTTACACCTGCATACTTGAACTTTGGAAGGGAAATCTCATTTCCACTGACCCATACCTTGGTACCGTCGCCTTCGGCTTCTTCCGATAACAACCATTTCGTGAATGCACGACGTAAGTGGCTTACAACTGCCATCACTGCTGCCCGTGAGCACCTGCATAATGCTCGACTCAGCAAACCCGTCAATATGATGTTCAGTATGAACCAGGTGACCTAGTATTGCGTCGTACGCATCCTTTGAGCAAGTCTGCTAAGAGTTTTTCGGCGTTCGTAGCGCCTGAATGGAATGGTCCATATGCTATTTAAAGCAAGCTTGGTAATCTATCTTACCGCCTAATAGATACCACAATCGGCACCTTACTTGGATGACCAGTACATGTCTCGGAGCTTAAACGCTACGTTTCGCCCCCTCTTAGGCCTCATGGTACTCTCGTGACCCCCCTTGCTGGCTTATTTAACACTGAAGTTACAAGATATGAAGCCCGACATATGAAGTTTCAATCTCTCCCTCGAGTTTTCTGCCCACCAATTTACATTCACCACTTTACAATCACCATATACAATCGTCACTACCGGCGTTGACGGCACCGGCCCACGGTGGCAGGTAGCGACGGCATGACACCCCTAGTGGCCGGAAAACCCTGTAGACTGCTAATGCACCGAACGAGGATCGGCGGAGCAGGCAACGTCCGAGTCACCAAGGTCTTCCAGGAACCCGCAGGCCCTAAACCTGGCTGGCTTCCATGACGGACTCCTCACGATGATTGGACATACCAGGCGGTGCAGTCTCGGAGTTGAGGTCTTGCAGGAACCTAAAGGCCCTAAACCGTCCCCTGGCGCACACCTGGGGCGCGATCTTGTACGCTTTCCAAAATGGAACGGAGGCGTTCCGTTCCAT
The DNA here is from genome assembly GCF_013339745.2 of Dermacentor silvarum. NCBI lineage: Eukaryota > Metazoa > Arthropoda > Arachnida > Ixodida > Ixodidae > Dermacentor > Dermacentor silvarum. The sequence continues at coordinate 207,628,012 of NC_051157.2, read as the reverse complement.
CGAGCCGCACACGGTTGGTCAATTTGAACGTCGCGGTTGAAATTGACCAATCGTGTGCGGCTCGATGGAACAGAACACCTCCGTTCCATTTTGGAACGCGTACAAGATCGCGCCCCTGGTCTGGTCTTCCTCTCCGACCTCATTCTGATGAGTGCACGCAGCAGGTCGCTGGAAGGAGCCGCCGCCCGCTCGATATCTTGCCACCACCGAGACCACACCGCAACGCAGCACACAGGTCACAGGAGGGGAAGATCGCCGATGATCCTGGTCGTCACTCTAATGTTGCCGCCGCACCATTAGCAACTGGCCTCTAGCTCTCGAAATCTCAGCGGAACACTGGACACCGCTCACCACGTCCTCTCGAGCCGTCTGTGTAGAATCACGCTGTGCAGCGCAGAGGGACGGAGCCGCTCTTGAGGTGGTGTCGGCACCATCGCGCTCATGACGTCACCTGCGCCGGCGGTGCCCTTCTCGAACGGCGGCGCCGGGAGCTGCAGCAGCACGCAGGAGACCACCACGCCTCCACTAGGTCCCACACCAGGCTAGATGACGACGGAGGAGGAGGCGGCGGAAGCACTCGCTACTGAACGTCAAAGGGGCAGCTCGCACAGCGGAAATGGTCACGCAATAGGCTGGGGTAGGAGTCGCTACTGGCTGTGGAGCGGGCGCCGTCAGCCTTCCCCACGACCATGGTCTATCTCGGAACGCAGCCGGGGTCCCACGTTGGGCGCCAGTGTGGGAAATGCCTCGATCCCGCAGTCCACGCCAGCAGGCTCCAGTCTCGACCGGCCGCGCCCAAGGGTGCCCAGGGGCAGTATTCTGTAAGAGTCTACCTAGTGGACTGTCCATTTCGTCGACCGCTGATACGCTGCTGCTTGACGTGCAGGAAGGAGACTCGCTGGCACCTTCCTGCACATCAAGCAGCAGCGAATCAGTGGTCGCCGAAACGGACAATCGACTAGGTAGACTCTTGCAGAATACCGCCCCAGCTGCTGCTCGCGCGTCCCTCGCGCCACTGCTCGCGCGTCCATCGTCTTCTTCGTCCACAGATGGCTCTGAAGCCGCTAATCATGTTGGCGTTCCCACAATATAGAGCAAACGCGACTTCTTCCGTCACGCGAAAGGCCGTGGGGGGACGGGAGCGAGGGAGCGGAGGCGACGTTTAGCTGCGGCACCAAATGCTTATTTATATAAAAACGTTGTGAGGCGAGAATGTGTTAAAGACTTCCGACGCTGCTCGACGAGTGTCCCATTCTGATCTAGTCGAAAACCTCCGAGCCGCCCCCAGAGGCACCGGCAATAGTCACCAACGCCACGCGCGTTCTGTGCGAACGTGGATAAAACGCCGACGGCGTCGACAACAGTTCTGCGCGTTGCCTGTGCTGCTGCATGTCCAAGTTTATACAGCTGATAAAACTACTATCCTTACTTCGTATAGCTCTCTACTAATTTGCTATCGCAATTGATTATTCTCCTTTCGGGTGAAACTGCGACATTTTTTGTAAAGACGGATATGCCAAACGCAGAGCTCGTACTAGCGCTGACGAGCTCACCTGGCTGCCAGGGTGAGCTACGTCACGTAATAAAGAAGCAAACATAAGTTCCTGCGAAAAGCGTGATGTGGTGCACAAGTTCTTTACTATTCCGAAATCTAAGAACGCCGCCATCCGTTTTCATACGACGCCACAATGTGGCGCGACGCATCTGAAATTGTTAGAGTTACTGAATATGCTCCCTATACGGGAGCACAAATGCGCGTAGGTCCGCCAGCTTGCCTGGCAAGCTACCAAAACTATGTGGCGAAGCCAAACTCCGTTTTTGCAGGCGACATGCCTACCGTGTCGTCGGTCGACCGTGGGCGCTTTGCCATCGCGTGTGGACCGCTTTTCTGTCTAATCGCAATTAAACAAAGCGCATGGACACAGCTCACTAGATAAAATAGTCAAGAAGAAAAAAGGCGCTGCTGATTTTTAACGCGCGGCGTGAGGTGCAGCGCCAACATTATTAGTTGTTTTTTGGACTTGTGCGTTCACCTGTGCACCTTCTCGGAACTTTCCGCTTTCCGAGCGATTGGTGCAGTTGGGAGCAGAGCGCCCGGTCAATAGAGAGGTTTAGCTTGTCCTGTAATCGGGTAAACGCGGGCGCACCGGGTGTTGGGGCGTGTTGGCGGAACTGTAAACATGAGCGACCTGTATGGTGCTACCACCTGGTGGCGCAGAGCACAAACAGACAAAAACAGCTAATATTGCAGTAACTAATTGTATTTTACTTCGCTGCTGGCGTAAGTTTTCGGCAGCAACACGATTACGCCACTGCTGAAAATTTACACCAGCAGCGAAGTAGAAATACCTTGGTTACTGCAATATTAGCTGTTTTTGTCTGTTTGAGCTCCGCGCCACCAGGTGGCAGCACCATACAGGCCGCTCCCCGTTTACGGTTCCGCCAACATACCCCAACGCCCAGTCCGCCCGCGTTTACCCGATTACAGGACAAGCTAAACCTCTCTATTGTATCACTGCGATGGAACACCTGTGAGATCAGCTGCGCACATTGTGTTGTTCCGCAGCTGACACGTACGTAATAGCGAACGCCAAGATCGACCGGATTCACTTTCAACTTGGCTAGCGTTAACTTGCGTCGATCCAGTTTTCTGCAGCAGTGGCGTCAGTAAATCCAAAAAAAAAAAAAAAAAAAACTGGCCGGAGCACCAGCTTCTCCTCAATACACGGTTGCTTGGAATCCACGTGATGGCGTTCGGCCAATGAAGGCACGATCGGCGTTTATAAGTCAGACGCTCAACTCTGCCACCTTTGGTAGCATATACAGTAACTCTAGAAATTGTTGATCTACTTCCAATTTATCTATCTACTTCCGTTGCCGGACGCGATCTCCTTGAACCTAGTCTATAACAGCTTCGCTGTAATAAGGGCACAGCATAGGGACAAACAAAATGGGTACTTTGAACTCGGTGTTTGCATGTACGATGCTCCAGCAGCTGTATTATTGAACGCAGACGTACTTGTGAGCTTCTTCTCCAGTACTTGTTGCCATGATACCACTGTTGTTCAAAAGGCGGTCGACCTTTATGAAGGCACCTAGGGATAAATGAAGTAACTGAGTAAGATCAAGGATAAATTCTTCCACAAATCTTGCGCTATAAGGACATAGTAAATATTAAATTTGCCGCTATCATCATAACATGCACTTTTAGTGGCAGTCATTAGTCATTTTATCCCTTGTTTTATTTCAACTGGTCTGAAATATTGTTTCATGACAGCTAACTTATTGTTGCCATAGTTGCGTCTCAGCACTTGGCTGTAAATATTTGTATTACGAAGTCATAGCTTGCGCGGGCATTTGCTGGAGCTCAACATGACACTTTCATGTTGGCTAAAGCATTGATCGCACAACGTGTCTAAGGAAGCGCGGATGCTTGTGATTGTTATTTTTGCATGTTGTGTTCGTGCGCGTGTACTCTGTATGAATGGGTCATTTCACCCATCGCCAATCTTATCTGACCCAATCGCCAATCCCATCAAAGAATGTCTGTTTCTCTCTAAGGATTTAAAAAGGCAAGTAAAGCTAGTGAAAGCACGCAACTGGAATCTACACATTTTTCAAAGATAATAGCTGGTGATCCACAGAGTCTTTACAGAGTTGCTTGTGTGGATGTCTTCAACGAAGGCACGACTATTCCTGTAGTCGACATCGTGCGAATGCATAAAAGGCGGTCGAGCGAGTTGATAATTTCCCTCGAGTTGTACAACATGAGCACAGCCATGCACGAGAGCGAAAAGATAAAATACATGTATCCCACCTTCACTTAAAACGGTCGTAAAAAGAGAAGACGCAGCCTGAAAGAGAGAAGACGCAACGGTTAGGGAGTTGAATGAATCTGTAATGTGACTGTTAACCATCGACGTAAGCAACTCCATAACAATGTCTGCTTCACCTTTATTGAGAATCATCCTTTGCTTCATATCAGGCACTCTATTGCAGCGAGACAAGTGTTGCGCCTCGTTCCGAGCCTCTTCAATAAGAAATGTTCACGCGTTCGATGGCGGGATTTAAACCGGTGTCCTCCATCGCAAGTCGGTCTGGCTGTCCATTGTTCATCCTCTACTTTACACCACTATACATTGGTACTAGTACGCCACCTACGTTGGTGCGTTCCGCATAAACTGAGACTTCCATTTGTGTTCGAGTACAGTAGCAGTGGTGGCGTGGAGTAGAGGTAGAATACCCGGCCTCAAATCTGAAGGTCGTAAGTTCGAATCCTACTCCAGTCCACTACATTTTCAGACATGGAGTGGTGCCTGACACCGGCAAGAAAAAAAAATAATTGCCGAGAGCTAGTGGGGCTATACTAGTTCAGGCACAACCAAGCTAGGAAGGCCCACTAAGCTTCATCAAAAAGTCACTCCCTCACTCGAACAGGAATTGGCCTCCCTGGTGCAGTATTCGGCCACTACCTCCCTCATGACTCCGACAATTAACCCATGGCCCTCAGTTCCCAGTGGCTGCGAAGCACCTGACCAAGGCGGCGGTCAGACCTGCTACGCGGCAGAGGGGGCTAAGAATCTCTGGGTCCGGACAGGCCGCAAATGCAAACTGAACCTGGCAACGCTCAACACGCGCACTCTATCGAGTGAGGCTAGCTTAGGAGGACTATTTGAAGAATTGTCAGGCATTGCCTGGGATATTATTGGCCTTAGTGAGGTTAGAATAACTGGGGAGGCTTACACAGTGCTGACTAACGGCCACGTCCTCTGCTACAGGGGTCTTCCAAATGAGAGAGAATCCAGGGTAGGATTTCTAGTCCATAACAACATAGCGCTCAACATTGATGAATTCTACAGCAATAATGAGAGGGTAGCAGTCGTCGTAATAAAGCTGAATAGGAGGTCCAAATTGAAGGTAGTAGAAGGGTACGCCCCAACCTCTAGTCACGATGATGAAGAAAAAGAAAAGTTTTATGAAGATGTTGAATTAGCAATGAGAAAGGTGCAAACTCGGTATACTGTAGTCATGGGCGACTTCAATGCAAAAGTGGGGACAAAGCAGGTTGGTGAGCAAGCAATTGGCAACTACGGCATCGATTCTAGGAATGCAAGAGGAGAGATGTTAGAATTCGCGGAAAGGAATAGGCTCCGAATAATGAATACCTTCTTCAGGAAGCGCAGCAACAGGAAGTGGACCTGGAAAAGCCCTAATGGAGAAACAAGGAATGAAATAAATTTCATACTCTCTGCCGATCCAAGCATAGTGCAGGATGTAGAAGTGTTAGGTAAGGTAAAGTGCAATGACCATAGGTTAGTGAAGTCCAGGATTTCTCTCAATTTGAAGAGAGAAAGAGTAAAATTAGTTAAGAGGAAACAGGCCAACTTAGAGGCAGTAAGGGTAAAAGCAGAACAATTCAGGCTGGTGCTCGCAAACAATATGCAGCTTTAGAACAGGAAGTTAAAGACAACATAGAGGTAATGAATGAAACAGTAACTAGGTTGATCTCAGAAGCAGCAATTGAAGTGGGAGGTAAGGCACCAAGGCAACCAGTAGCTAAGCTCTCCCAAGAACAAAGGACCTAATAAAGAAACGACAAAACATGAAAATGTCCAACTCAAGAGACCAGATAGAATTCGCTGAACTGTCAAAACTGATCAACAAGAAGAAAGTAAGGGATATTCGAAATTATAACGTGGGGAAGATTGAGGAAGCCGTAAAATATGGACGCAGCATTAAATCAGTAAGAAGAAAGCTTGGTATAGGACAAGGCAAGATGTATGCACTGAAAGATAAGCATGGTAATATCATCAGCAATTTCTATGACATAGTAAAAGCAGCGGAAGAATTCTATACTGACCTGTACAGTACCCAAAACATCCGAACTACTTTCATTCGAAATAGTGATGAACCGGATACAGAGGGTCCTTCTATAACTAGCGATGAAGTTAGAAGGGCCGTGAAAGACATGTCCAGGGGAAAAGCTGCTGAAAAGATGGAATAACAGTCGATTTAATCAAGGATGAAGGAGATATCATAATTGAAAAGCTTGCGACCCTTTATACGCAATGCCTCACAACTTTAAGTCTACCAGAGAGCTGGAAGAACGCCAACATATACTAATCCATAACAAGGGAGACGTTAAAGAATTGAAGAATTATATACCCATTAGCTTGCTTTCAGTACTGTATAAAATATTCACCAAGATAATTTCCAATAGAATCAGGGCAACCACTTGACTTCAGCCAACCAAGAGAACAGGCTGGCTTCAGGAAGGGATATTCTTCGATGGATCATATCCATGTCATCAATCAGGTAATCGAGAAATCTGCAGAATACAATCAACCTCTCTATATGGCTTTCATAGATTATGAAAAGGCATTGATTCAGTAGAGATACCAGCAGTCATAGAGGCATTGCGTAATC
>NC_051157.2:207587946-207621486 GCF_013339745.2 Dermacentor silvarum | reverse complement strand
AGCTTCTTGTAATTGCCTTAAAGAACGCCCGCGAAATACAACAACAAGCGCGTGATAGCACCACTATTTCAGCGCTCCCAGACGACCGATCAAGAAACGAAATCCGCATATCTGTACAGCGTTTCTGGGACGAACTTGACGTTTCCAGTGGCCACGAGGTATACGCAGCAACCCTTGCTAGTGAGATATGACCGCTATTCTGGACATTCCGACATTTTCTTCTAGGGGTGACGTTGGCGTGACGCTTACAAAACGGCCCCGATTTGCTTTCGTAATGTGACGCAAATTTACGTTTCGCCTAAGAAATTGTAATAGATGCATTGAACCTAGCGTTCTTGATAAAGCAAAACAGTTTTCCTCCCCAGTAAAAATAAAGCAGCTCGCTCAAAGCGTACGATTATTCCATCAAAATCGTTTCTCGCTTCCGTCGTCTGCATGTGCACAAGCTGTCGTCTGCTTGATTAGCTAGGATGCGTGTTTTCGGGAAGGGGAATGAGTCATCGTATATTGGCACCCATGCGATTTCTTTCTACCTTGAGGCAAGATAAGTGACCTACAGTGATGATGAGCGCGCGCTCTAAGCCGCGTTATCGTTATCTCGTGAAACGCAAGTGACTCAGCCCGACTCGTCTGGCTGAGAAGCGGCCGAATATTGTCGATAGTGTTGCGCGCGCCACATGCATCCGCTTGCGCGACGCAATAAAGTCCCTATATAATAAAAGTACCGCCATCTACTCTTTCCTCCGCCGCCTCCTCTCCTAAAGCGCTCGCTTTTTTCTTACTTTTGCGTGCGAAAGCCAAGTCGACGGTGGCGCACCTAGAAAGTCCACGTTGAAGCTTTCAGGCTGGGCGCGCGCCGCCGCCGGCGACTGCGGCTGCGCAGAGGACTTTCAACATGGCTCTGAGGCGAAAAAAGAAAATATAAAGAAGTGAAAAGCGCGCGCTATCATCGTCCAATCGGAGATACAGGAGAAGAGAAGCGGCGTTTATCAAAGGATGGCGGTACTTTTCTTATATAGGGACTTTACGACGCAAGCGCTGGAACTGCCATCTCTTGTTCACTCCGCTGCTTACTCGCACCGCGAGAGGAAACTTCACGGCGCCGCCTTGCGTACATTTATTTTTTATAAATTAAAAGTCGCCGCTGTCATAGCCTTTGATGACGCGAAAAGTCATTAATATTGATTACGATTTAAACGCAGTAGTGAAAAGTGCAAAAGTTTCAGAAAGTTTGTTGTTTCAACCAATAATATTTCAAATAATCGTGTTTTTAATAAAAATGATGCTTCAAAACATAAATGCTAACACCACCCTAGAGCGATGCAAATCCAATGAGCGCGCGTTGTGAACAAAAGATTTTTATGGCCCCAAATGACATGGAAAATGGGGAGATACGCATGCCTCTCGACTGCCATTGCATATAGCCCCTCATTACCATAATTCGCGCGGCTCGTCGCACCACAAATTATGGCGGAAAATCTCTGCAATGGCGGCCCAGCGCAAAGTCACGCAACGTCACATTGACGTTTACGAAACGGCCCTTCCTGTGACGCTCCTCACGACATATCCCTTCAGCCCAACCAACAAGCTGACACGGCGGCTACCTTGGAACGCCAACCACATATTCGCGAAATTGTAGATGCATTGCACGGGTTTCTGCAGCTACCATCCACTTTCTTTTTGAAGCGCTAAAGTCGCATTATAGGTGCCAAGGACCACAAAAAGTATTAGTCGATAAAATTTGCAGCTTCACGTCACGTTCGTCATTCTGATGATAACACAAAATTGCATTTTCTAAAACTTCCGTTTCCGGCACAAATTTCAAACACGTGACCTCTCGACAGCCAATGAGAGAGTCAACATGGCGGATAATGATGGCCGTGTAGCCGCCAAGCGTATCGAGAATGGAGCCTTTGATCGCTAACGAATAGAAGAATATGACAATTGCTTTTTCTTCCCGACTAAGCAGTTCTGCGGTCAACATTTGCTCAAGCGCGATCTTCTTTTTTTCTTTTCTTTCTGAAACAGTTGCACTATCACGCGGTAACCAAGCTTACTGGTTCCCAGCCCACGTTGGGCACATGGTGGGTGTCCCCACGAACCTCAATGAGACGGCCCACGCTGCCGCGCGCGCACTGACTGACCGCGCTGGCGCTGTCACGGCCGAGGAGAGAGTTACGGAGGGTAGGGACGCGCTCGCCACTTATAATGAACTTATTAAACACTTCTATCTCTCGCGGCAAAAATAACCACTTCCTCACCTCAAGCTCACCAGGCCTCAGGCACCGACATTCAGACTTTTGCAGACAGAGACCTATCCCAATCTGTTCACGTTGCATGCAATATATTCGAAGATTCACACTGATGATGCGTGCCCTGCTTGCGGGGATAGATCAACACTTTCGCACATGCTCTGGGGATGTATCTTCATAGCGTGTCCTGACCTCAGCTCAGCTAGGTGGGAGGCGGCTCTCCGCAACCCACTCCTGGCTGAGCAACGTTGGCTGTCCAGCAGGCCCACTATGCGGCCGGCAGGCTAGGCCTGTCGGTCCCGACGTGGGAGCGGCCCGGGACGTGCTAATACGCATTCTGCAGGACTGAAAAAATAAAAGTTATTCAATCAATCAATCACGCGGTTGTTGTATTTCGCGGGCTTTATTTAAGGGCAATTCCAAGAAGCTCCTTCAGTGGTACTTAGTTGCAAACACTTCAGTCGGCCATTTTTAAATATGAGCTACATCTTTCGTATTGGCACTTTCTTCGTGAATACAATATTTAAAAAAAAATTTTGGTGACCGTGGGTTCTTCCACTGCATCGAATGGCAGAGAACCGAACAAAACACAAGAAGACGGAGACTGGCAGACTGTATTAACACTTCGCCAAAGGAAAGAGCAAGCTAAACAGAAGAAGAATCAAAGAAAGGGATCGGGTCAGGTCAGCGGAGAGCTGCGAGCAGCGTATCAGACCGCAGGAACCAGTCCCTTCACTAAGAAGACACCAATGTACAAGAAGCTGCCGCCGCTACCCAAAGAAGATTTTAAAGTGATTGTCAGACAACACAAAGGACTCGCCATAAGGGATTTCAACAGCCCCCAACTAGCCGAAGCCGTTACCAAAGCGAGCGGAGGCCAGGTCAGTGGTGAAAAATTTCTCTTACGCCGAAAGCCAGGATCTAATATATTTATAGTATCGACACCGGTAAAACAAATGACGGAAAAGGTCAGAAAACTAACTTCGATCAGAATCAACGGCAAGGTGCACGATATAAACGCTTACGTTGCAACCGGAGAAGGAACGCTCAAAGGTGTTATACACGGACTGCAACCAAAGACGAACCCCGTGGAGCTGAAAAGCAACTTACGAATAAGAACTCAAGGAGTAGAAATCATCTACGCAAGAATGCTCGGGGAATCAAAGACAGCCGTTATTACATTTTATGGCAATATTCTTCCCAGGCAAGTGTATTATAAGGGGGGTGAGTTGACCTGCTTCCCTTATAAAAATACAATCCAAACATGTAAAATGTGTTGCCAAGTAGGGCATAGGACCGACGTCTACCCGAACCCCTGCCTTCCTGTATGCCACAGATGCGGGATACAAGAGCCCGACCCCAACCATGACTGTGCCCAAAAATGCCCATCATGCGGAGGAGACCATCTAACAGGAGCAAAAGAATGCGCTAAACGACTAAAACCAACGAAACCAATCGCAAACAAACAAAAACAAGGGCACTCAAAAACCTCGCGAAAACATAGATGGTTCGTGACGGACGACACCGAATCGGAGGACGACATGTGGCCAAGGCTACCAGGCAGAACCTCACGAACAAGATCTCCATCGCCGGAGGGACGCCAATCCAGATCAAGTTCCAGATCGAGATCAAGACAAAGACCTCACATAGACTACAAGAATCAACCCAAATCAAGATCCAACTCAAAATCAACATCCAACTCTAAATCAAGGCCAAGCATCAGTGCATCCGAACTCTTTTCCCTTACCCAAACCATATTCCCAGGATCCAGAAGGCCGGTGCCGCAGGGAGACACACGCCCGGGCAGGGAGAGGAGGACAAGGGTACCAGGGTGAGTTGGGTGGAGGTGGCAAAACCGCAGGCTCCCATAACATCCAATATAGCATAGCAAAGAGTGATAGCGGAAAACAGCGCGCTCAAAGAGAGCTCGTCTGAGCTCAAGAAGGAGATCGCGTCTCTTAAACAACTATTAGGCAAAACAGCAATCGCGAACTCTTCCACAACGGGTGGCGCGGAGAGTAACACAGCAAAGCCTAAAACAAATTCAACAGAGCAAATGTTGCAACTATTAGTTCAACAGCTGCAGGGAGTACAAAACTTCCAACAACAGATCTTTAATGAATTTCAAAATCTTAAAACTTACGTGAACGAATCCGTCAACAATCTACGGCAAATGAAAAGGAAAATAGCCGGGGATAACCCCGGGACTCCACAACCGCGAAAAAAAAAATGTAGTAGTCTCCGACTCCTCCGATAATGAATTATCGACCCCACATGGCCAATAGATCACGGGTATTGGAGGAAAACATCGAAATTTGGCACTGGAACTGCCGCACCTACTAAAAGAGGGCAGCAGCCCTACAACAATTCATTAATACATCGTTAACCCGGCCAGATATAACCTGCCTCCAAGAGGTAGGAAATAAGCCGGTAAAGCTACGGGATTACTATACATATCAGGACCCCAAGCATTCGAAAGTAGCGACGTTGGTGAGAAAGAACATCGCAACTAGTATTCATGAGCCCCTTGAAGGCTCAACTCATCGCCAAATTATTGAAATTCACACGAAAAAGAGGGGGAAACCTAAATTTTTCATTGTTAATATATACAGCCCCCCCCCCCCAAAAGCATAAGGCACGGATTTTGAGAACATCATTGAATTAACAATTGGTAAAATGAATCACAAAGACAAATTAATTGTTGCCGGTGACTTCAATGCACCCCACTCGAACTGGGGATACGTAAGGGATTCGACAAAAGGCACCAGGCTGTTGCAGGTCGCGGACAAGTTCGACCTAAAACTAGAAACGCTGCCGCTAGCGCCTACTAGACTGGGGAACAGGGTGAGTTTAGACACTTACCCCGATCTGACGTTTACCAAAAACATATAGGCAGCGTCTTGGAAGAACCTAGATGAAACACTAGGCAGTGACCATTATATTGTCAATCTATCAACCTCGTCACCAAAAATCCGTAGGCAGCTTGGAACGGCCAACATAACCAATTGGGAAAAATTGAGAAAGTGTCTCTTTGCAGAAGGGCAGATAGAAGATATCAACCAGTGGTCGGAAGAAGTGCGAACAGCACACTCGACTAACTCCAAGAGCATCACTCTGACGGTGGAACACCCCGCTGTAGACCCACATTTATTACACTTATGAGACTGCTGAAGAGGCCTTACAAAACGCTGGAAGCGTCAAAGGCTTAACAGAAAACTCAGAGCAAGAATAGAGGTAATTGCACAAGAAGCAAATGATTACGCGCAGAAACTAGAAACAGAAAATTGGCTGCAGCTCAGTGATTCCCTAAGGGGAAACCTTGCCACAAAGAAAACCTGGAACATACTTAGAAGTATGTTAGACCCAGCAGCAACAAAATCAGAATCGTCACGCGTCCTTGCAACCATAGTGGGAGAATTCCAGGGCACAGAAGGCGAACTCATATCCAAACTGAAAGAAAGATACATAGGGGAACCAATTATTAAGTCGTACTCGAAAGCATACGATGGCCCCCGAACGAAATTTTGGACGCCCCCATAACGGAAGCAGAGCTTTTCGCAGCAACCCAGGCAGCTAAGAAAAATACAGCGCCTGGAAAGGATCGGTTAACTAATGCAATGCTACGGAACATAAATCATGAACAAATTAAGAAACTAACTGAACACTTTAACAGAGAGGTATGGCCAACCGGGAAAATTCCAGAACAGTGCACAGAGGCAGAAATAATTTTGATACCTAAACCCGGCAAGGCTCGTAACATACAAAACCTCACGCCGATCTCACTCACGTCTTGCCTGGGAAAACGTTTTGAGCGAGTCATCCACAGAAGACTTAGAAACTATGTAGAAGACAATAACCTATTGTAAAACTTTATGTATGGCTTCAGGGCACACTTATCGACACAAGATGTATTTAGAAGACTGAAGGAAGAGGTACTGAGCCTCATTCCAACAGGTCATCATCATCATCATCATCATCAGCCTATATTTATGTCCACTGCAGGACGAAGGCCTCTTCCTGCGATCTCCAATTACCCCTATCGTGCGCTAGCGTATTCCAACTTGCGCCTGCGAATTTCCTAACCTCATCATCCCACCTGACTTTCTGCCGTCCTCGACTGCGCTTCCCTTCTCTTGGTATCCATTCTGTAACCCTAATGGTCCACCGGTTATCCATCCTACGCATTACATGGCCTGCCCAGCTCCATTTCTTTCGCTTAATGTCAACTAGAATATCGTCTACCCCCGTTTGTTCTCTGATCCACACCGCTCTCTTCCTGTCTCTTAACGTTACTTCTAGGATTTTTCGTTCCATCGCTCTTTGTGCGGTCCTTTACTTGTTCTCGAGCTTCTTTGTTAACCTCCAAGTTTCTGCCCCATATGTTAGCACCGGTAGTATGCAATGATTGTACACTTTTCTTTTCAACGACAGTGGTAAGCTCCCAATCAGGATTTGACAATGCTTGCCGTATGCACTCCAACCCAATTTTATTCTTCTGTAAATTTCTTTCTCATGATCAGGGTCCCCTTTGAGTAATTGACCTAGATAAACATATTCCTTTACAGACTCTAAAGGCTGACTGGCGATCCTGAATTCTTGTTCCCTTGCCAGGCTATTGAACATTATCTTTGTCTTCTGCATATTCATATTCAACCCAATTCTTGCACTTTCTCGATGAAGGTCCTCAATCATTTGTTGTAATTCCTCTGCATTGTTGCTCAATAGGACAATGTCATCTACAATGTAGTGAACATTTACTAGCGGCCCTAGACCTGAAAAGCGCATTCCATACCATCGCGCCGGAACTACTATTGAAAGAACTTCAGAAAACCAGGTGCGGTGAAAAGACTTACAATTATATCATATCTTTCTTGGACAATAGAACTGCTACTATCGGCATAGGAGAAACCCGATCCGGCTCTTTCAATATGCCAAATAGGGGCACACCACAAGGTGCCATCCTCTCACCCCTACTGTTCAACTTGGGGTGAATAATCTAGCTTATAGGCTGGAAAAGTGTCCAAATCTGCATTTTGCCCTTTATGCGGATGACATTACTCTTTGGACGACAAAAGGCTCAATGGGAACAAAAGAACAAGTTCTATAAAACACCATAAACATAGTGCACGATTTCGCCACTGAGAACAGAATGGAATGTGCTCCTGAAAAATCAGAATGCATTACTGTGCACGGAAAATATTACAACAGAACTGAAAAAACTGAACTGAAGCTTGGAGACTCGACACTTCAAGAATCCTGAAAAGTGAGGATTTTAGGGCTGTGGATACAACACGATACTAGAGCAGACCATACACTAAACACTCTAAAGAATTCAGTAAAACAAATCACGCGAATGATAGGAAGAATTACGCGGAACGGGAGAGGACTAAGCGAATCAGACGCATTAAGACTAGTTCAAGCTTTTGCAATAAGCAGAATTGCCTACAGCCTCCCGTATCACGAGCTTAACCATAAAGAGACCGAGCAGGCAGACATCCTAATACGCACGGCGTATAAGACCGCCCTGGGTCCACCGCTGGGGACATCCACGGAGAGACTCGAGGCTCTTGGGGTGTACAACACATTTGAAGAACTCAAAGCAATGACAATGGTCCCACAACGAGAACGCCTTATTATCTCACAGGCGGGCAGGAGGGTCCTAGAAGAGCTGGGATACCCGATCAACCCACAATACTGCAGCAGCGAACTAGTGGACATATCGAGGGAGATGCGAGAAAAACTAAAGATCTCCTCCATACCCCAAAAAATGAACCCAAAATATCATTCAGGCAGGCGTAATGCCCGAGCCAAACAATTAGAAAAACGATTCGGCAATAACCCTGACACCATATACACAGACGCAGCACGGAACATTAAGGGACACGTTATCGTGGCTGCTTCGGGACCCTCCGGTATCCCAAGAACCATAACAACAGCTTCAGTCCGCACAGCCAGCACAGTGGAGGCGGCTGCAGTGGCCCTGGCAACAAAGACACGGGAGGGAGAAGACAGGCCCGCCTACGTCCTTACGGACTCCCAGGCGGCCTGCCGACTCTTCCTCCACGGAAGAATCCCTAGGATCGCCCTTAACATCTTGGGCGATCGACTAAGACAAGAACATCACATTGTATGGTGTCCGGGGCATGTTGGTGTCACTGGTAACACAGGGGCAGACGCTCTTGCTCGCGAGACTTCAATCCGAGCAAGGAATGAGACCCCAATCGGAAATAACAATCAAATACTAGCTTGCGATGTCTTAAAACATCAACGTCGTTCTCGCCAAGAACTCGCCGCGCCAAACCCGCAATTAACAGTGGAGGAGGTTCGGCTGTACAGAAAAATCCAGACAATCACCTACCCACACCTGGGGCGATGGCATGCCATCTGGCCAACCAGATATGCCAGTCAATGCCGCTGGTGTGAGGGGAGGCCATCCTTGCCCCATGTGACATGGGAGTGCAAACACGACCCCGAAATTCAAATTCACCCCGTTTAGCACAAAATTCCTTTAGGGAGCCTTGGGCAGCCATCCTCGCCCGGACTGACCTGGAAACTCAATTGAGCCTCCTCGACCAGGCACGGCGCGTGGCGGTGGCCACTGCGGTCCTGGACTAAGGACCCACCCTCCGGCCCCCTTAACCCTATTTTTTCTAAATAAAGTTATTTATCTCTCTATCTCTCTTTAGACGTATCATTCAAACTTTCAGCGCAGGTTCACTCAGAAACGTTTTAAGATGATGCGACATGTTCACTTGGCTTACTTCTGGCGGCAATCGCTCCACAGCAAAAGGAGTCAAAGAAAGTCCAACGCACGCAAGGCTACGAACAAGTTCACTGGCCCATTTTCTTCGGGAATTACACTTAAAAGGCATCAGTAAAAAAGTTCATTCATCAGAAAGTTCACTTTGTACGCTTTCGGCGCACATCCACGCCAGGCGAGTCTGTGAGCAGCGCTCTCCTGCCGGCATAACGAGGCAAAAAGAAAGGAGGACAATAAAGGAGGTCGGAAATGCGCGTCGTACCCTTTTTTTCATGGGCGCCATCGTATGTTGATGATCATGATGATTTATTAGCATACACCTTGCAACGGCTTAAGTTAATGAGGCGTGCTATACATGCTTTTCATTGTAGCATGCTTGTATGCATTTTCTAAAAGATTATTGCTGCCTTAAAACATTTCTATCCACTTTTTACCGCTACTTATGCCTCTAATGGATCGGGTCGTATCAATCTCTTCCCTGCTTTTTTATTTTTTAGAGCGCAGCTCTGAGGCGCCCGTACCTGCGCTGAGCGTCGGCGTCCCTCGTAACCAAGTGAATGGGCCCAGCGAAAGATCAAAGCGAACGCGGAGCGCAGTGGGAGACTGAAAGAAAACACGAGACGGAAAGCGGAGGGTAGAGTGTACTACAATGGTCGAGTGGGCCGAACGGCGCTCTCCCACTGAGGTTCCGCGCGCGGAAAAATGTGCGAGGGCGCGGCGAGCGAACTGGATTGGGGCGGACACGCGCTCCGCGGCATATTCAACGTACATTCGCTGCGGGCGCCGAGGTCGATTGCGCATAGAACGCTCTTAAAATAGTGCTTTTTATTGCGATATCTATTACATGAACACTTCAACCGGATTTCTGCCGTTGGCGTCGCCGTCGTTGTCGCCATCGCCGTGTTGTTCCGTATAAAGTCCAAGAGCGATAAAAACGTCGCCGCGCGCCATCTGCTCGAGTGAAAGCACGCGGGGGACGCGCGCTATCACGGAGAGCGAACGGACGGCTGAAAGCGAACGCGACCGTCGCGCGAAAGGCCGTGGGGGTATGGGAGGGAGGGAGGCAGGCGACGCTGTGCTGCGGCACGAAATGCGTATCTTGCAACCGTGCGCAAGGGGAACTGGCCCCTCAATCTCCCACGCGAAAGCAAGAAAGCGGGAAAGCAGCACGGGAGGGAGGGAGGGGGGCAGCTTCTACTCTGCCAACAACAGCACTTGTACTTTGTCTCGCTATGGCCGTCGCCCACACAGTCTCTTATCTCCACACGGCTATGACCTTTGTATGCGCTGTGCATTCGCCGCTCAGTTTTCGTTGAAGTGATGGACCGCACGAACCTCCGCCCGCTGCGGCGGCTGCGCTCGCTGCCAGCGCTTTGACAGTCGTTGTCTGCTCTCATTCAGTGTGATCTATTCATGTTTGCTTGTGCGCGCTGACACCACGCTTGTTAATTCAGTTAGTAAGCGAATGTGTCCAAGTTTATGCAGCCGATAAAACTATTCCTATTTCGAACAGCTCTCTACTAATTTGCTATCGCAATTGATGCTTCGCCTTTCGGGTGAAACTGCGACATCTTTTTTCAACTGCAAATTTATGTTTACACCATTTTGCCAAACATGTATTTGAGGCATGGAATATACAACGCGACGTCTTCAATTTGCGAGGTAATTAAATCAAAGGGTACATATACATACACATTCACGATATATATGTAAGGGAAAAAATAACAAATATTCGAGATGAACTAATTCAAAAAGTGAGAACTGCCGACCGGAATAAGCGCACGTGTGTGCAGTAACACACTCACTTATAAGTGGATACTGCACAAAAATCTCTCATTCGCAGAATTCATAGCAGGCAAAATCAGCTTATATATATATAGTGTGACGATGATGTGAACTTTCATATTATCATGATTCGCACGGCTTGTCGCTCCACAAATTATGGCGGAAAATCTCTGCAATGGCGGCCGAGCGCAACGTCACGCAGCGTCAAATTGACGTTTACGAAATGGCCCTTCCTATGACGCTCTTCACGGGATATTCCTTCAGGCAATCAGCAAGCTGACATGCCGGCTACCTTGGAACGCCACCATATATTCGCGAAATTGCAGATGCATTGCACGAGCTTCTGTATGCTACCGTCCACGTTCTTTTTAAAGCGCTCAAGCCGCAATATAGGTGCCAAAGACCCCCCAAAAGTAGTAGTCGATAAAATTTGCAGATGCACGTCACGTTTAGTCATTCTGATGAAAACACAGAATTGCATTTTGCAAAACTTCCGTTTCCCGGCACAAATTTCAACACACGTGACCTCTGGACATCCAATGAGACAGCCAAGATGGCGGATAATGGCGGCCGTGCAGCTGCCATGCGTGTCGAGAATAGCACGTCTGGTGCACGATTAAACCACGACGAAGGGCCGCTCTCGCCGTTAGCGGAAAGAGAGCGTGCGAAGAAAAGCACGGTACCGCGCAAGACGGATTATGCCTCGACGATGGCTAAGATATGGCGACAGAGTAGCGCACGTCATCTGTATGAAAACACAGCGCTGTATTTGCGGAGGTCTGTCTGCGGCAGCTTCTGTGAATCGCACCCACGCGTCACCCACGCACTGCCTCTCGCGATCTCCCGATTAGCGAGGCAGTGGCGCCACATTTCGCTCCGGTTGCACCAGACAGATTTTACGCGCTAGCTACGCTACTCACTGCGTTCTCAATAAACCATGTACCTATATAATCACGATACAAAATATTGACGTGCGAAATGAAAACACGTACAGAGCTGCGCTCAAATTTCGCATTTGGGAGTATCGTAGTCATCGGTGAATTTTTTCACCTATGCTCTAAAGGTCTTGCTTATCTTGACTGCTGACCGGTTGATGCTTCTGTTCAGTTTAAATCCAAGTGCTTGTGGAAGGTGTACGCTACCTACAGGTCTCACTGGGTGATCCCCTTCACAGTCGATCAGGATGTGCTGAGTGGTCTCCGGATGTTTGCTGCAGCATACACACGCCTGCATTTGCTCCGATTTGCTTTTGTCTTTAGGCAAACAGCTCGAGCTTCAAATAGGAAGGCATGACCCTTTGTGTCCTTCAAAACTAATTTTGCTCTATGCTTCTCTTATTTCAAAAGAGGCCCAACACATGTCACCCTGCAGTGCCTCATTTGTGGTTTTACCGTAGGCTCCCAAAGCCAACCGGTCTACCGATATTTAGTTAACTTCCAACCTTGGCAAGATATCCAATTTCAAACACAGAATGGCATTTGCGAACGTTAACGTTGGCACCATTACTTCATTCCAGACTCCATGTACCACCACATATTTACTATGGCCCCAAAGTGCTCTATATTTCGTTATTGCTGCATTCTGCTTCCTCTTTAATTTCAGACTATTTTGTTGGGTGCTTGAGTAGGTCTTTCATTGCGCCGAGGTTGGCTATGGGTATGATTTCCTGTTCAATTGACATCACTTGAAACAGCGTTGCATGTAGGCTCTCTACATCAGGTAATTACTCGTCTCTTCTTTAAAGATCACAATTCCCGATTTCGCTGTGCTAAACTTAAGGCCTAGATTTGTCACTGCGTTGCCAAAATATTCGCAAATCTCTGTAACTCCATTTGAATTGTCCACTAGTAGCCCTATGTCATCCGCATACATCATTCCGGGGACCTTCTGTGGCTCCATTTGCCCAGTACGCATGTAGGATAAATCAAACCTTTCGCCTTTATATCGCCTTTCTATGCCCTTAACATAAATCATTAACAACAATGAAGACAGCGGACATCTTTGCTTCTATGCATGGTGAATTTCCACCACATCCATTGTCCTTTCGCCTTCCCATATAATTTTTACTCGGTTGTCTCTATTTATCTCCCTCAACAACTCCACGAAATCGTCATCTATGCCTTGGTGCTTGAGAATTTCCCATAACGATGCCGTGTCTACGTTGTCGTAGGCTCCCTTAATATCTAGAAATGCTTTCCATAAAGGCATATTGGAGATACTCAAATCTTTATGCACTGAGTTAGTACAAACATATTATCCTGTAAGCGTGTGCCTGGCCTGAACCCATTCTGCAGTTCCCCCAATACATCGTTTTTCTCTACCCAATTCGACAGTTATAATTTCATAGATTGCATTGCCATTCTATATATCACCCAGCTAGCACAAAAGAGATATAATCATTCTTATTCACGGATATTTCGCTTTGACCGTCAAAAATCTAGATTGAAGAAGTCAACATCGAGAAGGATTCAATTGGGATGGAAAAATCTTGCTATAAGGCGGATTTTACAAGACGTTTAAAATCGCTTGTTCTAGCAGCCTAGAATTATTGATTTTTTTGTTGTTGTTTTCTTTGTTCTGCTTTTTGGCGGGAAAAACGGACGTTGGTTTTTGCTTTTGCTTCGCCCTGTTAGAAGAGAGTGCAATCAACCCAGGCGCGGGTGTTTGCATTGTGGTGAGTGAGCACTGAAGGGGCAGCCGCTTGCTCTTTATGCTCATAATGAAGTCCACAATAAAGAAGAAAAGTTACGCTGACCTTGCAGACCGTCAGAAGAGGCGTAGAGTTAATGACAAACCGATATCTGCCAGTCCTGTTGCCACGAGTACCGTCCAATAAGTATCATGGTAGGTTAATGAAAGTAGTAACCATGCTTCTAGTGAAGTATCCTCGCCACATGAGGATGCTCAATCCAAGGACAGTTTTCACGAAAGTGATCTTGCCTTGAAACGAGAAAATGAAGAAGCACATACGCAAGACACTTCTAGAGAATATTTTGTTCCACAAAACGACCCTCCTATGAGCGCGGGCATCGAAAATAGAGGTTCTTCGGACTATGCATCATAATGTGCAGAAAATCAGGCAAGTCTTTGTCCACGTAAATGTGTGGAATTTCAAGGATGGCTTGCATCATGGGTTACACAAGTCACCGAATTCCGCTTGTCGCAGTTTCTGAACTTCTCTGGAAACAAAGCACCACTTTTGGCGTTGATTTTGTCATCGACGCGAGGACATTGTTGAACAGTCCTCGATACACTTCAACGCGATCTGTCCCTCCTGGCGAATATTGGCAATTTTCTTTGAAGGAAAGTTTAGAACGCATGATTTCTATTTCCTGAGTGCCTGTCGAGGGTAGATCCCTTGACAACGCTCAGAGAATTTTAAATGACAATGTCAGCCAAGTTGGACTAACGGTTCAAACTGTAAAATGTTTTGTTTGTCGCAGTTTTCGTTTTGTCTGTTTGGTTAACCTGTTTTACTTTGACCGAAAGGAAAAAAAAGACACCGTAGTCTAGTTGCTAGAGAACCGGCTGCTGTGCCCCACGGCAGAGGTTCGATTCCATTACAGGTTGCACATCACTTTTTTGTATTATCAAGCGAGTTAGGAACCTACCTACCTACCGCAAAGTGCCGAGAATGAGGCATTAAAAAGTTCGACTTTTGTTATTTCAAATTATCTTTGTAAGGTGGAGCTAGCATTATGGCAGCAGCCGCATTTTGTATTTTCTTAGTTAAATTAGCTAGCATTTCTGTGCTTCAGGTACCGAGTACGAAGCCACACTGACTATTTTTCTGCATTGCACCAGCGTGTGTCGCAAGAGGATGCAGCGCCGCGACGTATCATAGCGGCTACCTTACAAAGCGAGGAGTGGCGCGACGGCTCATCGGCGTCATCGCTTGCGCCGATGCAGTCTGAGCAGCCGAGCTGACTGCGCTCTCCGCGCAGCTTCCCTCCAGATTGCGTAACTTTTGAACCCGCCGTTACATTCACCGTTATTTTTGTCAGGACCAGCCGTTAAGTTCCTGACGCGTATTCGTTCATGAACTGCGGAGCGCCAGACTGCCTTCCACATCTTCTTTGCTCACGTGAGTAAGTAGTCACTGCCACTTTGACACTTGTGTTTAATTATTTACGGTTTTCAGGCGGGAGTTTTAGGTGGAAGTTTTAGGCGGTAATGAAGTTTCGCAATGAAAGCGCCTTGATTTGAACTGGAATCTCTAATATTGTTTAAGAGGCATGTTTACGTCTGCGTACGTTTCTTTTATTGTGTGCGTATTCAGGTTTGCCAAAGCTGTCTAAAATTACCTCTGTGACGTTTCGTTGACCATTGATCGTTAGGATGACGATGACATTCCCGTTTGGCGCAGAATGATGAGACGTGCTACGATCTTCGCGTAGCCACAGCATTCTTCCGTCAACGCTCTTGTGCGAGATCACTCGTGTGTTTTTCCGAGCGTGAAAGATGCCCGCGAATACACACAAAATTGCCGAACGACTGGCCGCTCGAGGCAGTTTGCGTGTATTGGCAGGCATGTTTCACACTTGGAAAAACACTTTATGTAGCTCATATTGAGAAACAGAAAGCGGTATCAGGGGTTTCTCATGTTGCTTTACAATCTTCTCATTGACACTTTTCATCTAACTATAGTAATTGAGAAGTTAATCAATTAATTAGAACTAATTATCTAACTAGGCGGAATGCAAAAAATAATCTGAGTATCTCCAACATTACCTTGGTTCTATCCTGGTACGTGGCACTTGCATATTTTTAGTATGGCTAAAGTTAAATGAAACACCCTGTATGTAGTGCACTGTTGCCTTGTTTTTTGTAACATAATCCGACAGTGTAGCTATTTACAGCATCTTTTTTTAGGATACCTAACATTTTTTGGCTTCAGTCATGCAACAAATAAATTTTGAGGTCGCACCGGCGTTTTCTTTTTGCAAGTCTGTGCAGTAACAAAATTCTGTTAAAAAAAGAAAAATTCCAATATACAGTTGTAATAGGCACTGCTGTTACATTATAAACATAGATACTCCGAGTTTATCAGCATACCAATAAAGAGTCTTTTTGGAACCCACTATGCAGGCACATACCTACGTGCAAGAGAGAAGGCGCGTGAGGGTGAAGACACCGATCATGTACCCTCTACAGGTGCCGAAAGCGGCAGACGAAAACGCCGCCTAAAGGGCCACCACGAAACTCCTGAACTCCAAGAACCCAGGTAACTGTTATTTCATATTAAAGTCGTACAAATTAAATTTTCAGCGTGACACATATACAGTCGTATCTCGATAATTCGAACTCGAAGGAGCCCGAAAGTTTGTTCGAATTAAAGGAAGGACTTATTTGTGAAATATTCGTGCACCACAGCACGACGTACGAATGGAGTCGTTATATATCACGGCGCCCAAGCAGATGGCGAGTAGGGGCCACAAGACTGCCCACGTCGGCCAACGCTCGCAGAAAACGATGCTGTAGGGAGCGGGCGGCGCCAGCACGGCGGCGCCGGGCGCGCGCGGACATGTCGAAGGTGAGGGAGGAGGGCGTCAGGTAAGCTGATTTGGCTTCAGCAGAGGTGACCCCGTCGCTTCGGTGGCTCCCCTCACTCTCCCTCTCAGCTCCCTCGTAGCTCCCCCACCTTCGACTGTCTCCGTGCGCGCCCGCCGCCGGCCCGGCGCCAGCTTAACCCTCTCCCTTTCTTTTCCTGCCGTTGAAGCGAGCGTTGGCCGGACTGGGCCTCCGTCGTTGCTTCCCTCTGCGTCACAGCCGCAGCGTTGAGACATCGACTCGAACACGCGTGTTACGGCGCGACGACGTAACGGCGACATTGCCATTTGAGAGAGAGAAATTTACGCCGCGGTTCTTTTTCTTTTATTGCGATAGAAATTATATGGGCACTCCAAGCGCATTTTTGCCGCAGTCGTCGTCGCCGTGATATTCCGTATAAAGTGCAACGGCGATGAAATCGTCGCCGCGCGCCATGTGTGGGTTTTAGTGTGTGGGCTCATTTCGGTGTAAGCAATAAATTGCATATGCAAGCACTCTAGATCATAATTGATTTATAAACTGCACGAGCTTAACCTTTAACCCATTGCGTAACTATAAATGTCACCAAGGTCAAAGTTAGTGAAACTGGGTGGAAAATTACGGCTTATGTTCCCACCTTGTGTGTGGATGACTCACTGTTTTTGTAAAAAAAATTCTTTACAAGTGCTTGGCGATGTTATTTATTGTGTGGAGGTTTTCAAACAGGCAAGTCATAGGCGTGCAACATTTTAATGGTTTAATTACAAGCAACTGAAGTTCTTACTGTATATGCTTGAAGCAGCCGTGCTGCAAATAGTCGCTGTTACTCAAGGTTGCACTCGTCTGCTGTCTTTTATTTTTTAAGGAATCGCAATATATTTGCTCAATTTGAAGTATGCGATGTGTTTGATAGACTGGTGTTTAGGTATATACTCAAGCCTGCGCCATTTCTGAATTGGCTATGTAATCTGTGGCAAATAAAATTGGGGTGGTGTAACAATGCTGTCACACTGAAGCTGTGCCTTTGCAGAGCCGCACTTACCTCTTTTCTTGTACAACATTATCAGAAATGCATTATCTATTCCTTTCTTTGAATGCTAATTGGCACCTACTTCGCACATGTTTAGGAGGCTGCTGTCATCTACCAGTCGCCAACTAGTCAAGACAACAGCCTCCTGAAAGCTAGCAAAATAGCCGACACTTACACTGGTTGGCGATTGTACATGCAACACCTTCAGTTAGATGTAAAGTATGTCTTCAAGGCAACAGAAGGGAATTTCACTTGTGATCGGTTAATGTTAGAACCATGTTAAAGGTGGAATGCTCGAAAACTGTGTGCTTGGACCAATATATTGTAGTGCTGCCCATTGCCAAGATATATTGCAGTGCTTATTGCCAGTGCATTGAAAAACTATACGTTCACTAAGAAAAGTGTGCTTCAATTAACATACGTTTTACACATGCCTAATGTTTTATTGCGATAGCAATTATATGGACACTCAAAAGCAGATTTCTGCCGTCGGCGTCGCCGTCGCCGTCGGCGTCGCCGTCGCCGTCGCCGTGAGGTTCCGTATGACGTCATTTGGAGATGAAATCGTCGCCGCGCGCCGAACGCTGTATGTGCGAGTGAAAGGGCGCGAGGGGCGCGTCTTTCACGGGGAGTGAACGCACGGCGGAGAACAAACGCGCGTTCTGCGCCGTGCTCGCTTAAGGGCTGCAGAAGTAGGCGTCTCTTTTCTCCTTTACAATCACCATATATGTAGAGCAAACGCGCCTTCTTCGGACGCGCGAGAGGCCGTGGGGGAGGGGGAGGGAAGGGAGGCGACGTTTAGCTGCGGCACCAAGTGCCTATTTATATCAGAGGCTCCAGCAACAGTCACCAACGCCGCACGCATTTTGAGCTAACGCGGGCAAAACGCCGATGGCGTCGACAACAGTTCTGCGTGTTGTTGCTACCAAAGCCGCTCACCTTACTTCGTATGACATTGCTGTGTTGCTATCGCATTCATTGCTTCGCCCTTAGGGCGAAACTGTGACATTTTTTTGCAGTAAGAAGACCTGCTGAATTAAGGAGCTACAGCCCAGCAGCCTGTTCGAAACCAGGTATATCAAGGTCGATACCTGTAATGGACGTTACTCGGAGGCACTCATTTAATGTTGATTGCTAGCTTGTCTAGTCGTGTTTACTTGCAATAAAAAATGTTATTGCTGTATGTGTTTCGTGTATTGCACAAGCGCAAACCTGCATGCCACCGGCCGCCGAAACGCCGCACGGGCATGGGGAGAGGGAAGGAAAGGGAGACGAGGGGGGCCCTAGAGGGGAGGGTGAAAGAAAGCGGATGTCAAAATCCTGATTGTAGCAGGATTCAATCTGTATTTTTTAAATTCTTCTAATGGTCTTGCAAAATCCCATTTCAAGACAGGATTTTTCGAAACTACTTTAAGCAGGATTCTAGAACTTCTTGCAATAGTCATATCCGCCGGACATTAGCAACGATATACGACCGTTTATCACCTTCTAAACGGACTGCACGGATTTTTTAGTGCGTCTTTCAGACGTTCATTTAGTCTTGGCGAATCGGTATGGAAGCAGTTTTCTATCGCTTTTGTGCTAGCTGGGCACCGACGTTACTGTAACTGGCCTGTACGAGCTCGTCTTATCCTTATCAGCTTTGCCTTTGTAGATGAGGTTTATCTTGCTTTCACGCCATCCAACCGGAAATTTCTTCTTTCTTGTCACTTCTATGACAATAATCAGCAGTGCCTTGCTCTTTGGACCGAACTATTTGATTAGCTGTATTGGGATTTCATCCGGTCCTGCTTCCTTGTTATTAGTGACATTTGCTTCTGCTTTTTTTTTCCAGTAAAAGCTTTCTACCCTAAATTTTGATTTCTCGGGCTTGTCTGTTGTTGCTGGATCTCTTTGTTTCTGAACTACGCTTTCTTTCGTGCAGGAGTTATCCCTCATAACATATGTGATGTACCGCAGCGCATCCTCTTCTTCGAAGATGTTACCGTCTTCATCCCTTATAGGCGTTTCAGAATTTTTAGTTGCACCTCCGAGTGCTTTTATATGGTTCCAGAATCTTATTTGGGCGCCTTTGAGTTTTTAGAGATTGTTATGCACCCAACGTTCACCTGTGTATTCAATTTTTGCTTGCACGAGCTCACTCACCTCCCATCTCTTTTCTCGGTATTTGTTACATCTGAGGAGCACGTCTTCTTCCGGAAATCCCAACTTTTTAGCTTCTCGATTATCCCTAGAAGCCTGCATACGCTCTTCTATACCTTGCTTTATTTCCTTGTTCCGAACGGCGCGCTCTGTGCTGGGATTGGTAGAGAGAGAGAGTGCGCGAGAGAGAAATAACTCTTATTTCCACCAGTCAATTGACGCCTCAGAAGGTGGTCTTCCTCCACAGCGCCTCTATCCGTCCGCTGGGATCCCCAAGGACTCAGCGGCAGCTGACAATTTCGCTCACGGTGAACGCCGGATTTCTGCGGAACGGGGCCCTTGAATTACCGCTTTAAAAATTGGCTGGAGCTAACAGTTGCATTCGTGGTCACGGCAGGCGAAAAAGACACTGACTTCCTTCAGTGCCTCACACGAGGTACTAGCCTAGAGCAGAAGCCACCGATATTGCTTCCTCGTAGAAGCACAGCTTTTATTCGCTACACTTGGCTTCTGCACTGCCATTCTACGCATAGTAAGCTACTTCTCATATGGGTTTGTTATTGTGTCTAGAATGTTCCTCTGTATACTACATTCGCATTTTGAGTGTTGTTCTAGAAGAATCAAACAAAATGAAGTTGTCTTCGATAAGTGGCCTTATCAACTCTTAACGGCCTCGAGAATAGCGTCATGTAAGGTATTATCAAATGCTCCTGTATTGTCTAAAAGCACAGGGGCTCTCGGGATGCGGCACCGTTTTTAATGCACCCCTGCATGACCAAGATCAATGGCACTACCTGTTGATGAGCGCCTTTTGTGAAAACCTATCATTGTCGCCACTTTCTTGGAAAAGTTTTTGCAATAACAACAACAGGTGGAATAGTATCGTGTGTTACATTGGCTATACCTATTCGCAATTCGCTAATGTGATTGGCATGCAAGACAGGCCATCATAAGGTGACTTGCCAGGATTTCGTAAAGCCCCAATTTCACTCCGCTTCCAGTGCGCAAGAATAGGGGTATACTCTCAGAATGAATTATATAAAGGCGCATTACTTTTGTTTTTGGTGCAGGATAGGAAAAGAGCCGAGTAAGTGAAGCGGTCAGGTCGAGGTGAACTTGCGCCCGTGAAGGAAGCGATTACCTCAATAAGTAAATCAAAGGGGAATGCCATGTCAAGGCGATAATTTGCAACAGGTGACGGGCACCGATGTCTTAGCGCTGTGGCCGCCGTGACGCATCCCGCGAGGAGTCGGCGAAAATCTTGATACACTTCGACTTCCTTGCAATTTCAAGGCACAGCTAGGTTGTGAGACAGGAACTGCTCTGATTTTGGCGATGGCAGGGCACAAACAACTCTGCAGATTATAGAAAGTGGTGTCCTTGCATCTCTTTTTTAAATGTTACCAGCTTGCAGATCGGAGTGAGAGCCATTTTCCGATACATCTTTCCTATCACCTTCCAGCGCGACATCTCATAGCTTACACTTCCTTGTCTAACATACCGCCGGAAGGTTTGCTGGTATTTGTTGTAGAACTTAGCGTTGTTTTAAAGCGAAGCTTTCATAGGCTGTTCTCCCAACTTTACGGGTGTTAGCTGCTGCTTCTGCCCCAGTGATTACACAAATACTTGAGCCACTTGGTATGTGAGAATGGGTATGTGTGGGGTACTGGTTGCTAGCTGCTGCTACGCACGATTTCGATCCAGGATATAGCGCATACCATTACCTAATGTAGTGCAAAGCGAGGCATGAGAAAGATGCGAGCTGCTGTCTTGCACGATTGACTTTCTGGGTCTAGTGCAGACCAGTACCGTGTAAAGAGAAGAGCGAGACGGCCCGGGGTAGCGGATGGTGTACGCCAACTGCAGAGGTCAGCTCTAACAGACACTTTCTTTGTCAAGTTGTTGAAGTCATTTCTTCGCCCTAAGCTCGTCGCCTTGATTTCCACCGTCGCAATTTTGTTGTCGTCATGCCGTCGTCGCCGTGCAGTTGTCGTTATTCCAGCGTCGTAATACCATTGTCGTCATGTGGTAGTCATCACGCCCTTGTCATATCATTCTCACCATTCGATCATCATCATACTATCGCCGTCATCCCACTGTCTTCATGCCATCGTCGTCATATGATCGCCATCATTCTAGGATCGTCACCCCGTTGTTGTAAGCGTCGTCATCCTAATGTCGTCGTGCCAGCGTAATCATACCGTCGTCGTTCCATCGTCTTATTTTGTCATAGTGATTCGAGTGTCGTTAGCCGTCGCCATTCCATCGTCATCATGCAGGCATTTTGATGTCGTCGTGATGGTTCTATCGTCGTCATTTTACTGTAGTCGTTCCAGTGAAGTCGTGTCAATGTCGTCATTGTGTTCTCGTCATACAGTCGTTTTTGTGCCATCCTGGTCATTTCTACGTCATTCCGTCACGGCAGTCCTTTGTCAGGCGTAAGATGCGTATGATCGAGCGCCACAAATATGTTTAGTGAGGCAGGGTCTTCGCAAACACCATTGAAAGTTTCGCTTGAACCTATCCCCACAGCGTGTGAATTCCGCATATTTTTTCTTGTACTCGTTCAATGATACATTGTTCTCGTGTCGTTCACGGCAGGTTCTTGCAGGTGTCTACCAGCAACGTATCTAATGCTGTGCAGTGAGTGTACAGAACTTGCGCTAGGGAGACTACAAAACCGCTTCATTTGCACATATAGGGGGATGTGGTCATGGCCATATTATTCTGCATCCGTGCTCCAAGAAGCGGGTAATGAGATCTTTCTCGAAACAAAAGGCAACATGGAGGCAACTGCTATATGTCGCACCTTGAAGAAAAGTTGGTGAAGCGGCATTAAGGACGGTTTGGCCTTTCAAAATAATGATAGTGAATACAAGAAAGCGAACTGGAATTTTAACCCTATGTACGAGATCATCATCACCAGCCTATATTTATGCCCACTTTACGACGAAGGCCTCTTCCCGTGATCTCCAATGTAACAAAACAGCCTAGTTAAGCTCGAAGGCGTGGCAAAAGAAATGCGACGATTAAATAGAACTGTAACTGTCCAGAGAGGTACTGTCAAGCGACGAATATTCTTCAAGTGTTCAAAATCTTCTTATTCTTAATGCGACTGTAGTTCATTCACTACAGGGACTTAGTAAAATTGGCGTGCATCAATATCTTGCAGAAAAATTATTTTCAATCTTGTCTCAGTATCACACTTTCTGAATGGTTATTTGGTTCTCCCACATACCTCACAGGTTTATTAAGAAGCTTCTGACTGCCGTTCATAAGAATAAAACTGCGAAAAGCTCATACGGTTGGAAGAATTTCACATCACATAGACCACCGAGCAGTTATGAGGCGACAATGTCAAAGTGGGCTCGACCTAGCACCTGCGGCAGCAGTATCCAGTGAAATCAGGAAATATATGTTCGATTAATATTATTTAATATAATTCCTACATTATTGAAATTAAGCGTGTTCTCTTTCAGTTTCGAAAAACAGTACATGCCCACCCCTGGGACTGAGTCCATGCCCTGGTGTCCAGAATTCGAATTGCAGCGGCACTGCTGATGCGTGCTTCTGCAGATGCTGTGAGTACATAAACAATGTGTTAAGAAAAGGTGAAGAAAATCTTGAGATCCACATTGGAGGTGAATCGTGTAGAATGTCTTTTCAGAAGATATGAAAGCTGTATTGCGAGTTTTAAGTAAGTGCTAAAAAAGGATGATGTTATGTGCATGGTCTATGTTAAAGCGACCCTGGAACGCTGTTTGAGCCCGGCCATTAAATCGCACTGGAGACGAGACAGCCTTGTACACCCGTGACAAATATTACTCCTTCCCCTGTATCGACGAACGTTTAATGTCGCTGTAAAGATCGGCAATGCTTTCTTACTGCTTCGTCAAACCCCTGCCATCTAAACTGCGCATAAGAGAATGGCACCCTCATGCCACTATTGGCTGGATCTCTAAAAACGTCACTATTACTAATAACTTTATGAACAGCCACAAAAGCGTCTACAACGGTAACAATCTTCATTATACTTTACGTAATAAAAACTT
Source organism: Dermacentor silvarum (assembly GCF_013339745.2). NCBI lineage: Eukaryota > Metazoa > Arthropoda > Arachnida > Ixodida > Ixodidae > Dermacentor > Dermacentor silvarum. The sequence goes on along the minus strand of NC_051157.2, from coordinate 207,597,936 downwards.
AAGAAATGCCACTACTTTCAACGCACCAACATAAAAATTCAGTTATGAACTTGAAGTATTCAGCGGCCGTCCTCTGCTCTAGCTAGGCTTGCCTGCTTCTTCACTGTGATAGAACATGGCGTCGCTGAAGTTTTGATGGCTACTACAGCAATCAGGATGGTGTTCCAGTGAGTCTTTGTGTCGGCGTGTAGAATTTTTGCACACATAGACTCAGTTGAACGCAAGTAGACGTGCAGTGTGAACGCGACATTTGTCGTGTTCGCACTCACATGGCTAACTATGCGTCGGAGAACACACTACGCAGTCTCTTTGAACAGTTTCGAAGACATTTGATGCCATAGAAAGAGCGCTAGTGCTCGCCGCTGAGGCATGTAAACTCTATATTAACGTAACCATAAGTTCAGGGACAGCCTTTGAGTCTAGCGTGCCATAGGCTCCAAAACCGCGAGTAATTGCGTCTGCGTGAACATCCAACATCATTTTCCCTTTAATGAAATTTAAACTGCGGGTCACGGTGACGTTGAGCGTGCAGAGCTTTTCCGGCACCACCCGGCTCCGCCGCTGCCTCCACAGTGCAAGACGTTGAAGGAGGAACGGAAAAACCTTTTCTTTAACAACGGTCACAACATCAGACGGAAAAGCACCCTTCTATCACCAAGAAGTTCTTCAAGGTCCCCGTGATGAAGAACCAAGTGAAACAGTACGAATCATGGGACGTCTTGGGCAGTTCCGGGTGGGACTGCAGCGGTTCCTGCGTATGGTATGAGGTGATCAACTACAGTGATAATATAATGGCTGCCGAAATGGCTACATGTAAGGGGACCGTAATGGTCTATTCCGACCCGATCAAAAGGACGAGTCCAAGGAGATGTAATGTAAAGCTCTATGAATGGGCAGAGCAAGAAAGCGCCTGTAATGACAATGGCGCTGCAGCGAAATGATGGACTGACTTGCAGCGCTGGCAGTCTAGGCAGAAGCGGACCTACTTGCGACTGAACTTCTACATTCGATGCCAATGGTATAGGTCTTCATCAAGCTACCATTGCCACACTGTGGATCAGAGTGGAGCGATGGTGTGCATGAATCAGTCGGAAGATGAGGCGGTACGACAGGAGCCATTTCTGTCTGGCAGCAAGACAGTTGCGATGGTAGAGGAAATAGTTGCGAATAGCAACGATGCTTGAGATGACCCAGATGCTTGAAAGGTTGTAGAGCCTGCAAGGAAGTCTGAGGTGGCCTACATATGGGTAGTGAAAGGGTAGTGTTCTATGGGTCTTTACTCTGCTCAGATCACATGCCACGGACGGCAATGTACTGACAGAAGAAAGTTGAGGGGCAAGAACTGTTGCCGTGACATGAAATCGCTGGGCGGTAGGAAGCACCGGCATTGGAGTACTGGCGTACAGAGCAGTACATGAACTATATGTCCTACACTTGTAGACACACTGCCCAGCTTGCCAGACAGCTAGAGGTGTCTTTTCGTGAGGATAGCCATCGTAGCCCGTGATGGTTTGTCACTCCGTCAAAGAAGTGGCCGTACAAATAAAGTCGAAAGTTGTAAGGACCCAGACTGTGGCTAAATACGTTTTTCTGTGGCAGATTGTTTAGCGCCGACATAGTAAGTGTGTGACTTGTATGATTAACGATTTAATCATCGACGCCACGAATACATATAACGCTTGTTAAACCATGCGCATCGAACCTCTATCGATATGTATATATAAGCAGTGCCTCGTCAACTAATATGAAAATACTTTCTAAATATTAGACCGACACTCTTTCTTGGGAGATCGCTAGAGGGCCGAGCAGGGCTGACGTGCCTTGTATGGGCTCCGCATTCGACAAAGCTTTTCCAGAATCAGGACTGCTTTTCTGGTGCCAAAAGTGGTCTCTATTGAAAGCTAACATCTCGACGAAGTTGCCGGTGAGTGCCTCAAACCTCATGTTTCTTGTGGAACTGTACAAACTTCGACTCCGGGTGAGCGGCGGAACGCCGCTACGCTAGCCCTAACGCCACCGGCACCGGCGTAGGGCTCGCGCACGTACGAGTCTCTTCGGCAACGACATGGCATATCAGGTGAGCGGCATGGATCTGCCCGCCGCCGAATTCAACGCGGAAGAATGGAGTGAAGTCCTCTACGCCCGAACACGTTCGCCTAGGCAGCAATCCAAGGAAACCGAACAAACGCAGTCAAGCAAAGCGGCGTCCGCTGACGGAACGCAAGCAAGGAAAACGGCGTCAGCTCCAAGCGCTCCCTCAGAAGTCGACGGGACTGCTGCGACGCGTCTTCGCATAAGACCACTGCCACGGTTGCCAGTCGATGACTTCAAGATCGTCTTTCGTCCAAGTGCGGGCGTCAATCTGGCCCAATACAACGACGGAGAGTTACGGGCGGCTGTACTCGCCAATAGCGGGCTGCACTCTGCGGTTGCCGAGGAGGACCTCATGTGCACCAACCTGCCCAAGAATATCTTCACGGTGTCTACTTCCTGCGCAGACCAGGTTGCCAACTACGCCAAAATCAGAGACCTCACGCTACGCGGCAACAAACTGGCATTCCAGGCATACATAGCTCCGCCGGACGGGGCACGACCAGGAATTATCTACCGTGCCTGGAGCGGCGAGTCGCCGCAGGACTTGCCCCGAGAATTACGTAGGGTGAATCCCCTCCTACCAATTGTGCAGGCCAGGGACATGGGGCGTACCTCCCGCTGTGTGCTCATTCACTTCATGGCCGAAGAGCTTCCACCCTCGGTGAAAATGTTTGGCATCCTTTACGCCGTCTTCAACTTCCGCCCGAAAGTGGAGGCCTGCGTAAACTGCAGACAAGTCGGCCACAGACGCGATGTATGTCCTCTGCCGAATCGCCTCACCTGCCCAGGCTGTGGTCTGAAGCACCCGGCGGACCACCCCTGCACTCCGGAGTGCGTCGTCTGTGGGGACGCCCACATGACGGGCGACAGGGCATGTAAGAAACGCTTCCAACGTGGTAACAGTCGTCCCTCTCGTCCACGACAGACACAGCAACAGCAGAAGCAGCAGCAGCACGAGTTTCAGCTCGAGAAGGAGTCCTTCCCAAGAATCGAAGACAGAAACCGTGGCGGTGGAAGCAAAAGTCCTGGACGAAGTGAATCCTGGAGCCGGGACCCCGGGAGCCAATCCGGAAAGGTGAGCTGGGCAGAGCAAGCCTTCCGCTCCAGTAGAGCACACTCCGAATCTAGAGAAAATTCTAAAACTCAAGAGACTATCGAACGTCTAACTAGAGAGAATCAGGAGTTAAAGCAACAGTTGGCTCTGGTGCTGGAACGTTTAAGTACACTCACAGCTCCCCCCCCCCCCCCAACGCCCTGTGCGTCCCTACCTATCTCCACCTCCACTTCGGAGTCTGATATGGCAGCCCAATCAGAGACCGATCCCACATATTCCACTCCCCAACCCGCAAAAAAGAAAAGAACGCAACCGCCGAATCCTCAGATGAGGACCCCAAATGCACGAGTAAAAAAATCCGCAAAGAACACAGGGAACTGAAACAAAAGGTTGACCTAGGCTTCACTCAAATCGCAGAACGCTTTAATAAGATTGAGAACATTCTCGATATGCTAGTTGCTCGGCTCCCCCCCCCCCCTTGGAAGCTCTGCCACAATCCCCGCCCTCTCAAGCGCTTTCGCAACCACCACCCCCTCCTGCACCCTTGCCGCATCCTCCCCCTCTTCGCTTTGCATATGGCAATGGAACTGCCGTGGATTAAAGAAGAAGAGAGACAATCTCTCACTTTACATAAAGCAGTCTACACCCGCCCCTGACGTACAGGAGCCTTTAAAAGCATGCAAACTCCTCGGCTATCAGGCTGTACACTCCCATCCTACTTCCCCGTGGGCCACCACATATATCCAGAGGAATATCTCTTTTATAGCTCACGACCTGTCCGACCTTTACTCCGATTGCATTCTCCTCGAGCTCCTCCCGCGTCGTACAGGACAAGCCACATATTTTATTTTAAATATCTATTCTCATCCTAGAGATGACCTCACTGCCGTATTCCAAGCAATTGATAGGGCCATCGAAATAGCAAGTTCCGCTCCTATATTGGTAACGGGTGATTTTAATGCACCGCACGCAAACTGGGGATACAGGAGAAACACTCGCAAGGGCACCAGCCTCTTTCAATACATTCAGCGAAATAGGTGCACCCTAGTCACTGAGTGCACGTTAGCCACACGCATTGGCAACAGTGTGAGCAGAAATACCACCCCAGACCTTACGTTTACTAAAAAACGTTCGACAAGCTAACTGGACGCACACAGGAGTCAACCTCGGCAGCGATCATTATATTCTAACAATTACGTTACCGTGTGCCAGTTTACGCCCAAAGTTCCACCTCAAACCTACTGTCGACTGGGACAAGTTCCGCGAAATCCGACTCAAAAAACCGGCAGCAGAAATTCAGAATTACGAAGAATGGGCTTCTAAGCTCCAACGGGACGTAGCTCTTAGCGAAAAAGTGGCCCCGGTAGAACATATCCGCGATCCAGTAGACAGTAGGCTACTCCACCTATGGGAGGCCTATCATAATATGGAGAAACGATGGCTCAGGCAAAAACATAATCGCAAATTAAAACGGAAAATGGCGCAAACGCTACAGCTCGTCACCGAACACGCGGCCGAGCTTTCGTCGCAGCAATGGACTCAGATATGCAACCGACTTGACGGCACTCTATGTAGGAAGAACTCGTGGTCCCTCCTTCGCCACATATTAGACCAGTGCTCCTCGCGCTCGGAAAATAATGAGCAAATAATCAAACTCCTATTTGAGGCAGAGAAACAAGAGCTAGACCTTGAAGCTGCTCTTAAAGCCACATAATTCCCCGATCTAAAGCAGGAATCAACACCGACCTATACAGGAGCCCCCAATTCAGACTTGGACGCCCCCATCACAGAGGCGGAGGTATGGGCCGCTCTAAGCAAACTTCGCACCACATCCTCACCAGGACTAGATGGAATCACTAACAAAGCACTCCGAAATTTAGACAACAAATCATTGGCCGCTCTCACCAGTTACATGAATCAGCAATGGGAGCAGGGCACGCTGCCCCAGGAATGGAAATCAGCTAAGGTGACTTTCATCACGAAAAATAACAAGCCCTTAGACCTTAAGAATATGCGACCAATCTCTCTTACCTCATGCACCGGAAAACTGATGGAGCATGTGATCCTAAGTCGCTTTAACCGTTACATGGAGAAAGAACAACTCTTTCCCGCCACCATGCTTGGCTTCCGAGCGGGACTCTCAACTCAAGATGTCATGTTACAGCTTAAGGAGGACGTGCTCAATCCCGTTTTCCCACACATTACCAGAGCCATCCTTGCATTGGACCTGACCAAGGCATTTGATAATGTTGCTCACTTCGCCATTTTACAATCTCTGAGTGACCTTAACGTGGGCTCTCGCACGCACCGGTATGTTGCTGCCTTTCTCAGTAACAAGTCTGTCTGCCTACAATTAGGCACATTCAAAACCAACTCTTTCACGCTCGGAAGCAAAGGCACGCCCCAGGGAGCAGTTCTTTCCCCGTTTCTTTTCAACATTACTCTTATCCCGTTAGCGCGAGAACTTGCCAAAATTCCTTCTGTCAATCACTCCTTGTACGCGGATGACATCACCATCTGGGTCAATTCTGGCAACCATGGCGAAATCGAATCAAAACTACAGTTGGCCGTTGACACTGTTGTTAAGCACGCCAATTGCATCGGTCTAAGCTGCTCGGCGGCTAAATCAGAACTCCTAGTGATGAACCTAAAAAAACAGGATATCTCTAACATTCAAGTCACGCTACATGACACTCCCATCCGGAGGGTTAATAAAATCAAAATTTGGGTCTCAATATTTCAGACAATGGCTCCAACGCTGAAACCATAAAATTAATCCGCACTGCGATTCTCAATACAGCTTCACTAATTAAGCGCATCTCCAATCGTCATCGCGGCATGCGAGAAGCAGACACATGTCGCCTCGTTCAGGCCTTTTGCCTTTGCAGAATCACCTACTCCATCCCTTACCTCTACCTCACACCCACGGAGACCGAGCAACTCAACAGACTCATCCGCACTGCCTATAAAACTGCTCTTCATCTCCCTAAATCAACGCCCACAGACAAACTCCTTCAACTATGGGTGCACAACACCCTGGGAGAGCTCGTAGAAGCGCACCTCATAGGTCAATATCAAAGGTTGTCACATACACAAACTGGTCAAATACTTCTGCACCGACTCGGAATCAACCTACCCGGTCATACCACGGCCACGCGCTCTCCTCCCACTGCTGTTAGCAATAACCTCTGCATTATGCCACTTCCCAAAAACACCCACCCGGAACATAATCGAGCAAGACGGGAAGCTAGAGCCAAGGCTCTGCAGAAGAGCTACCCTCCTCATTCACAGGCAGTCTATGGAGACGCGGCTGAATATTCAGACCGGCCAGCTTTCGCATTAGCCGTTGTAGACGGATTCCAAAACCCCATTGTCTGTGCGTCGATTCCAAATTTGACAGAATCCCTAGAAGCGGAAGAGGCAGCAATTGCCTTAGCAATTGCTCACTCCTCCGCTACGTATATTTTCTCAGATTCAAAAACCGCAATCACTAATTATGCCAATTGCAAAATCCACTCCCCGGCTGCTAAAATACTCGAATCAGATCCCCCTCCTAATTGCCTTATCACCCTCCTTTGGGTCCCTGCACACAGCGAACACCCAGGCAACATGGCCGCTCACACCCAGGCCCGAGCACTCGTCAACCGGGCTGAGAGCGACCCGCCTTCGTCTCGCAGTGCAAGAGATCGACTCCTCAGCTACCATGACCTCACCCTGTTCTACAGAAATTCCCGCCTAATCTACCCCCCACCGCATAAACCTCTTTCCAGAAGTGACCAGGCTTTGTGGCGAAGACTTCAAACGGCCACAGTTACGACCCCTTTCCTTCTGTCGATTATAACACACGGGGAAACCTCTCCTCACTGCCACTTGTGTCCTAGCACCAGAGCTGACTTTGCCCACATCTTTCTAAATTGCCCGAACAAGCCCAAGCCCCCGTGGCGAGGGTCAGAACACCAGGAGCGATGGGAGGCTGCTCTGCGCAGCTCGCAACCGGACTTACAGCTTCGGACAGTGGGCTGGGCCAGAGGGGTCGCCGAAGCACAAATGTGCCCGGCCATCTAGAGCGGCCTGAGGGCCCATCGTCGTCCTGCTTCCCTTTCTCCCCTCCTCCCCCTCTCACATGATTCTCTCGTGAATCAATAAAGTTTACCCACCCACCCACTCTTTCTTGCTTACATAAATGACATTGCAACAATGCTGGGGTTACGGAGCAATTCATGCACGCCGTTGACACGAATGTATTTTTTAAAGGTCGGTGAAAAAAACTGTCAGCACTGGGGTGGAGATGGTAGACCAGCGAAGCTGTACTATGGTGGGCATTATGTATTTCCAATTATGGCTATTAAGATGTGATGGTGTAATTGGCAACTTTAAGTAATAAAGAATGGGAAATATATATGATCCGGTGGTTTTCATTTATTTAGTGACCACAGGGACCATCGCCTTATGGTCGCTACGGTACACCGTCATAGGGTGTACGGCAAAGGTTGGCACGTCCTTCATGAACACGTCACCAACGCCGCGCGCGTTTGGAGCGAACGCGGGCAAAACGGCGCCGCCGTCGACAACAGTTGTGCGCGTTGTTTGTGTGACCGCACACGACCGCCTTTCAAAACGCTGGCTAAGTGACGGAACGGCTTAACGCCGTTGTCAACACTGTTAGGGGAGAGGTGGGCGAGAGCCCGGAGAGAGCCGGTGGCACAGGCGGCAGAGGCAGAGGCGCATGGGAAAGCGGGCACGCACACGTACAGTCTAGGGCAACGTTTATAAGTATCTATAAACGTTGGTCTAGGGTGCCTCGATGCCCTCCTCGCCCACCGCTCCCCTTCTACTGGGAAGTCGCGTTTGCTCTCCGCCGTGCGTTCGCTCCCCGTGAAAGCGCACGTCCCTCGCCCTAGCGCGCTTTCACTAGCACATACAGCATACGGCCAATGAGAGTAATGAAATTATCTCATAACATTAACGCATGCATTTTTTCGCGTTGCAGAAGCTGCATAAGGATGAATGAAGCAATCAAGCGTCGACAAGGGTGAGCTCGGTTTCTCGGGCCATGGAATAAGGGTTGTGGTGCTAATAAAGGTTTCAGTTTGAGAAATGCCAATTTGTCCTTCACTGAACTTCGACATATTCTATTTTTTGATAATAGAAGGCTACGGCTTCATAATTCAAGTGTTCTGATTGATAGTACCAGTATTAAAAACAAAATAAAAGAATGAAGGCGCATGAAATAGGGTAACCAGTACTGCATATGTTACATTTAATCCCTGAAAGAACTTCACATTCAACGCGCATGTTGAAATGTATGTGTGCCAAAACTGTCGTTAAGGAGTTCAATTATTACTATAACAAAATAAATAAAATATGTGCAATTGCCCTTATTTTTGTTCTAGGCAAAGTTTAATCTCACGCTATGTTTACGCACCGCACAAGTCACAAATTTATAGTCGTGAAATTTTTATCTTTTGCTAGCTAGACATCTCTTGACTAGCTAAGCAAAAATAGGCCCACCGGCTCAAGCTGATGTACACGGTCGGTCGTCGGTGGTGTTTGGTCCTTTTCGGGGAACATTGGTGTGGAGAGTTGCATATAGAGATCTGTAATATACTCCTTATCTAACAGTATAACAGTATACAAATATATATGTAAGACATTCAACGCTGCTATACACCCTGTGTCAAAGTAGCGCAGACCCATTCTGCGGGATGACCACCCATGGTGGCTCAGTCAGCTAAGGAGTTGCACTCCTGAGCACAAGATCGCGGGATCGAATCCCGGCCGCGGCGGCTGCAATTCGATGGAGGCGAAATGCAAAAACGCCCGTGTGCTCGCGTTGTCGAGCACGTTAAAGAACCCCAGGTGGTCGAAATTAATCCGGAGCCCTCCATTACGGCGTGCCTCATAATCAAAACTGCTTTCGGCAGGTAAAACTCCCAAAAGAACATTCTGCGGGATGGCACATAAATGGGCACACAGCAGGGGCCAATAGGCGGTGATAAACAATCATCATCATGTTTACGTCCATTGCAAGGCAAATGCATCTCCAAGCGATATCTAATTACTCCTCTTTTGTACCATGTAACACCGTCGTATGCCTGAAAATTTCCTAACTTTATCACGCCCCCTAGTTCTCCGCTGTCCCCGACAGCGCTTTCGTTTTCTTAGCACCAATTCTGTAGCTCATAGAAAACCGGTTATTGGCCCTACCCACTACATGCCCTGCCCAGCTTCATTTATTTCTTTTAATGTCACCTAGAGTTTCGGCTACGCCTGTTTGCTCTCTAATTGGCACGGCTGTCCTCCTGTCTCTTAATGCTACGCCAATTATTTTTTGGTCCATGGCTCATCGATCAAGTTATCAAGTTTTCTTGTTAACCACGAAGTTTCTGCCCCAAATGCTCGTATCAATCATTGCGTTCTACCGGTGCTAACGTTTTGGGGCAGAAACTTGGAGGTTAACAAAGAAGGTCGAGAACAAGTAAGGACCACGCATAGGGTGATGGAACTAAAAATGATAGGCGTAATGCTTACAGACAGGAGGGCAGCGGTTTGGATCAGTGAGCAAACGGGATAGCAGACATTCTAGTTTACATTAAGAGAAAAAAATACAGCTAGGAAGGCCATGTAATGCCAAAGGGTAGATAACCGGTGGACCATTAGAGTTACAGGATCAGTGCCAAAAGAAACTAAGCGCTGTCGACGGCAGCAAATCAGGTGAGGTGATCAAAATAGGAAATTTGGGTGTGCAAATTGGAATCAGTTAGCGCAAGACAGGGATAATTGGAGATTGCAGGGAAAGGCCTTCGGCCAGCAATGGACTGAAACATAGGCTGCTGCTGCTG
>NC_051157.2:207570273-207587846 GCF_013339745.2 Dermacentor silvarum | reverse complement strand
AGAACATCTTCGCTGTTGAAAACAACGTCTTTTGTGAGCATTTCTTGGTGGGTTTAGTGAACACCTTGTGTCGGAGATACGAGAAACTCCCCACTATGTGATCGCGAAAGGACCCAACGTCGTGTTTCAGTTACGTCCGGGTAATTGCGTTATCTCCGCAACGACCTCGCCACACGAAAGCTGCTAAGAATGCGCACGAACGAACACACCTTCTTTCTGTATCTTTAGCCAGGACTGGTGCAGCCCAACATTTAGGCAAGCTAGCGCACCTGTAGGACATTCGACAAGCTCACCACAGCTGAATTGACTCACCATCGGTAGCATTATATCGACCAATTTGTGGAAGTGTGGCTGTTACCTGGGAATTCCCTCAGGAAGAAAACATGCTGTGTCGCTTACGCCGGGGCGTTGCATTCAGCAATGCATATTAATTTTTTTTTGTTGGAATGGCCGATAGCGCCCAGTACAATGCCTGCGGTGTCGAGGAGGTTATAGAACACATCCTGTGCTACTGCCCATTATTTGAAAATGAGAGGTATGGCCTTCCGGCAGTTCTAAATCAGTTGGACAAACAGTTCACCTTGAAAAAGGCCGTGGGAACATGGCCTCGCATATCGCCGCTACAAAATGTCGCAAACGTGCTTCTGAAATTTACGAAGGTTAACGGAGTGAGTGACCATGTGTGTACTACGTTGGTGATATCAACAGTGGACTTTCTATTCTCCCCTGCATCTTTTCTTCCCGTTTTCCTCTTCCCACAGTGCAGGATACTCAATCGGGCTCAGTCCTGGTTAACCACTCTGCCATTCATTTATCATTCCCCTCACTCTCTGTCTCTCACTCACCACACACTATCCTCGTCACTTAATCACCTTCATTCAGTGTGATCAACCTTTCCTCGTTGTCATGTCATTTTGTGGATTCCGCCGTAATGTAGGGCTTATTAGCTAGCTAGCTTTAGGAACAGAGACCAGAATTCCTTGTTGTTAAGCCTTGGAGAATAAAGAAAAAAAAAACGCGCTCGTAACGCGATTGGGTGATGCGATAACTGGCGAAATATAATAGTAGGAAGCCGTAGGCTGTTCCGTGCGGTGTTTGTTGCAGTGAACATTCAGAAGGGGGGGGGGGGGGCGACCGAGCAATCTCCTTTCTAAAAGTAAAGAAATCTGATTGGTATTTGTTTGTGGAAGTCGCACCTCGAGGGGGTGAAGCGAAAAGACACGGACATTCTCGTTCCTATTTCCTATGCGGACTTAGCCACTGGTCTCCAGTAAAACTGCCCTTTAGATTCACAACAAACCAAAACGACGTCAGTGCCATCCAGTCAGCATGAAAAGAAACCGAGTGCTAGAAAAAGACAGCTAATGAACATGAAGCTGACGGGTTGAATCGTTGTCATTATATGAAGAATAAAAATTAAGACTGCAACCGCAACTGGGAAATAGGCATGCCACAACGAGAATGTGCGGACGTCAGCTGTATCCAGTACAATGATGCTGGATGGGCATTAGCCATTCATTCATTCATTCATTCATTCATTCATTCATTCATTTGTATTTTCTTAAAGACCCCCTTAACTGAGAAAGGAAGAGCGGGGTGGAAGTTTAATATGCAGAAGACAAAGATAATGTTAAATTGCCTGGCAAGGGAACAAGAATTCAGTATCGCCAGTCAGCCTCTAGAGTCTGTAAAGGAGTACGTTTATCTAGGTCAATTTCTCACAGGGTACCCTGATCATGAGAAAGAAATTTACAGAATAATAAAATTGGGTTGGAGTGCATACGGCAGGCATTGCCAAATCCTGACTGGGAGCTTACCAGTGTCGTTGAAAAGAAAAGTGTACAATCATTGCATTCTACCGGTGTTAACATATGGGACAGAAACTTGTTGGTTAACAAAGAAGCTCGAGAACTAGTTAAGGACCGCACAAAGAGCGATGAAACTAAAAATGTTAGGCCTAACGTTAAGACACAGGAAGAGAGCGATGTGGATCAGAGAACAAACACGGATAGCCGATATTGTAGTTGACATTAGGCGGGAAAAATGGAGCTGGACAGGCCATGTAATGCGTAGGATGGATAACCGGTGGACCATTAGAGTTACAGAATGGTGAGAAAGAGAAGCACAGTCGAGGACGGCGGAAAACTAGGTGCAGTGATGAAGTTAGGAAATTTGCAGGCGCAAGTTGGAATCAGCTAGCGCAAGACAGGAGTAATTGAAGATCACAGGGAGAGGACGTCGTCCTGCAGTGGACATGAATGTAGGCTGATGATGATGATGAAAGACCCCTGAGGGGTTATTACATAAACGGTGGTTTTTACAAACAATATTGTCACGATGAATGTGATGTTACATTTGATATGCTATGCATGAAGCTTGATGGACAGGCGATAGTGGCGATGTTGCTAGAAAGGCCGTTCCAGTTTTTACACCTGTTTAGCATCTGCTATGCATACAGGTTGTGCTTTTTGGGTGTTTCGAAATCGTTCAGTTGGACGGTCACAATTATTCAGGAGTCGCTCACTACGGCGTGCCTTATAATCAAATCGTAGTTTTGGCAAGTAAAATCTCAGACTTTAATTTTTTCGGTAGGATATATTGCCTTTTGCCGATTTAATGCTCGCATACGGTTTCAATCAATTGCCGCAATAAACAACACGTACGAAATAAAAAGTGTCTGAGTGGTAAAATCCAGGGGTGCCAATCTGTCGTGCACAAGTTCGAATCGTCGCAGCGCAATGACAGTTTTTTTCTTTGCAATTTCTAGCAAACCTGACTGAGATTATAACAGCTATTCCGGTGAAGATTAGCAAGAATGTTCAGTGATCCCATGATAGTTTGCATATTGTTACAGCTTGTGTAAAAGTTGATCTCATGACATTTACACATGCATTTTTCGTGTTGCAGAAGTGCATAAGGACGAATTAGCAATCAACCGATTACAGCTTTCAGCTGGATGCCTCGGGCAAAGGAATATGGCTTGTGGTGCTAATAAAGGTTCTTGTTTGAGAAATGCATTTTGTCCTTCACTCAACTACTGTATATGTCATGTTATGATGTTAAAAGTCTACTGCTTTACAATTCAAGTGGTGTGATTGCTAGCACCAGCATTAAAAAAAGAAGACGCAAGAAATAGAGTAACCAGGGGCGCTATGCAGGATGCGCCGAGTTTGGCGAAATTCGGGATCTTCACGAGCTCTGGCGACGCCCCAAGATGAAAGAACTAATGGTAACAAGACAAAGTTTCTCCGTCGACACGCCTACAGTTTCATTGGTTTATCTAGATTCACTCTGGGTGGCTGTCATCCCTTGGGCGTTGCCATATGGGCGGTCGACAAACTGGGGCTCACGTGACCATACGGTCGGTGCATGGTCGTACCTTCTTTCACTTGTCTGTCGTTCCACCGAGTACATTATAGACACAAGCATGTTATAAAAGAAATGTATTTAGTACGATAATATTAGTCACATTTATGTGGGGTATAAGCATTTTAAAGTTTACAAGACGTGCACTGAATGTGTATTAGACTAATTTGCCAGTTAATACGTTTCGCGTTATACCACGAGGGATGGCTCGCCCTCCTCCTTCTTCCCCTGGATTGTATTGGCGCGGCTCGATACGTGCTTGCGCTAGCATTTCTGAGCGCAAATCGGCGTGCGCCGGTTTTCGCACTAGGCTTTCAAGAGTTCGCTCGTTGCTCCTTCCCTTTCCTCTCGATTGAATTGGTGCGGCCTGCTACCTGCTTGCGCTCCCATTTCCGAGCACAGATTGGTGCGCGCCTGGTTTTGACATTGGGCTTTCAACAGATCTCTCGTTGCTCGCGCTAAAGTGAGGCTGCGAGACGAATGAGCGTCTGCTAGCGCACTAGTGGTTTGCCACGCGCTTACCGTGTAAGCACTCACGAATGCCGGAAAGCACTCATACGAGGGTCAGAAAACTACGCTTTATTTTCTTTTACTTTGTGATGCACCTTGAGACGGGCTAGCGCCGAGCGATGGCTTCTAACAACCGCAGGAAAGAGTCTTTGTACTGGGTAGCCCGAGCGATCCGTGGCTTCTAACAAACACAAGAAATTGTCTTCGCAGCGTACGTGGCGGTTAATTGATTATCACGACATCTATGCCAGGAATGACTCCAGCAGCGGTGCAGTTACCCTGTCACCACCACTGACGAGCTGGAGATTCACTTTTTGACAATAAAGTTCTATTTTTTTTTTGAGTTTGAATGCTCGTGATGGGGCCCAAAAACCTCACGCTGTGCTTGACCGTCTCCCAGTGCAGATTGAGGCTCGCTTCGCTAGCATCTACTTAATTTGGAATACAGTTCTCTGCGACCCATGCGTTAATGCGAATAAAGGCCCCCGGTTGAACATTGGCTGAAACAATGGCTTCGTCTCGTCGGCCAACCTTGAAAAGTCGCAGCACTCCTGTGGTAGCGCAGACCATGCCGAAGACCCATGGTCCACGATCTTTTAACATCGCCGTAATTTTGGCGGCTCGGCGGAACGTTGTCGCCCTTCATAAGGCGGCCTTGATTGTATTTTCGCTTGCCGCGAAGACGACACTCGTCAAATTGCACTATCTTCACGGGCCCACGAGTGGAGGTCGCGCCAGCAGCTCGTCCATCAGTACCTCATGGACATAGTTCTTCCAGTCGGCGATGGCATGCTTCGATAAAGTAAACAAGTCGCTGGTCATCTCCTTCAACAGCCACACATCTACGCTATTGCTCACGCAGTACGTGAGCCAAATCACTTGCCACCTAAAGAGGTGAATGTTCGGACGGCCGAGGCGGTCCGTGATGGCGAAGTAACTTCCTTCGCCTCTCTGCCCGTACAGTGAAGCGGTACCATATAACTGCAAAGACTGCTTTCGGCGCCTGTTGCACCGGAAGGCAGCCTGGCGTCCATTCTGAGTCTTCCTGTACACTGTGACTACTACAATGGGACCAACCAACCACAGGTTGGCTGGTCCGGTTGGAACCCTAGGGGCTTGCAGCTGCCCCAGTACTCCAATGACGCCGCCGGACCTGGCCTGGCGCTGGGACACGCTGGACGCACGGCGCTTGAAGCCGGAGAGAGGCGAAGCGATCGCACGAACTCTTCCTCTGCAGCCTAGTCACACCAGTCTGTGCTCCGAAAGCATAATTTGCCCGCCACACTGTCTCCGCAGACAAGAGCCTTCGCCTAACTCGCTACACAGCCAGCGCACTGACGTATTGTAAAGGCGAAAATGACGTTGAAACTCTACGTCGGTCATGTAGGTGAACGGGTTCAGACGGTCTATTGACGTTTGCTGTCGCTGGATGCGGTGACACAGGCTGCCGCTGCCATGTTCCCGAGTTCAACTCGGGGAGGGTTTCGCGATGAACGAGTTTGGCACGAGTTCGCCTGTCAATTAAAACCATAGGTCACGCCCCACGCGAGGCATGTAACTCTTGTGCGCGCACCCATCATAGTTGAGCCACGCCCAACTTATTGTTTGGCAACAGCGACGCGGTGCTGAGCAGAGAGGCATCAACAATCTTGACCGCCGAGATAAAACACGCACAACGCACTGTCATCGGTGATATACTGAGCGCCGACTATCGCTGGCTTATACATAAGAGTATATCTTTTCGGGGATGTGATGGCCGCACAACATGGTTTCATTGCCTGCACTGTGGCGACGCAGCACACAGCAAATAATTATCGGCACGTCACTGTAGCTACTTGCAAGGAGTCGATGCGCCGTGGTGGACGACGATGCTGAGGAGTGCGAAGCGTTTTCCAACGACAATGCATCGCAGCTGTCATTTGAGAGGACTGATCTGTCATCGGCTATGTATCGGAGTGGTAGTGTCGCTAATACGGTCAGCGTCGGGCATCGCCCCCTTTTCTAGACCCATTACGATGACATTTCTTCATCACAAGCACTGCACACAAAACAGTTGCAACACCTTCCTGTGTTCGAAGTCTCATTTCATAACTGCACACTAGAGCCCTCACCTGCCAGAATGCGATTGTTGCGCGGTCGTTACGATATCCATCTGCGATAGATGTTAGCTCCAGCACAAACAATCGGCAAGCACTTTGGAGTGCAAACACACTCAAAATACTGTGTATATGCGCACAGAGGCGCATTCACTGGGCAAGCGATGAAAAGCAATTATTTGTGACGCTGTGCAGCTCGCTCTTCTTCAGAATGCATCACGGAGGCTTCGCGCACAGAAATAAACATGGTACCGTACAGCCATTTTGCGGCGACAGCCGCTGCGCCCCTCTCTATTGCTAGAGTCTCGTTTTTTGTTGGTAAAGCGGTGGCCTTAATAGCCTCAGTGAAGCGCCTGCGGTGAACAGCCATGCCACGGCGATGCGTTGCCCTTCCCCTAATAGACAGGGAATGGTTAAATCATTGTCATAACTGACCTAATCGAGAATAGCACTGCAGCGCCCCTGGCGCCTTGTCACCGTATGAACTCCCTCGTGCGTGCGACCCTCTAGAATGTATCCGCTTATAAGCTGTCACCTCACTGTCGCCACTCACGGGAAAAAAGTGCACAATCTAATAATTCGCTCGATCTCCGTTTGTCATCAGAAATTTATCGCATTCAAAACGAAAAACCGATACTTTAAGAAATAAATTGTTCGTTATTTTATTTGTTGTATTTTAAAGTATTCGATTGAAGGAAAGTGTAGATGCAAGAATGCACAGCATGTGCCCTGTGCGTATTCGAAGGAGGATAGAAAGATAATACCCGAAAGAGGAGGCACGCCATTGACGCGCCCGAGAAAAGCGTGGCAAGCGGCTCACGGCTAGTGTGCAGGTAGACAGCGGGACAGTGACGGTATTGCTAAATTGCGATAATACGTTGATAACAATACGCGGCGCTGGCGCGTTTTGTTGCGCAGTCCTCTGTGCTTGAAGCGCGGAAGCACTGTGCAGCGCAGGGTGCGCTCATGTTGTCATACGCGGCTTTATCTCGACATTTCTTTTGGCCCGTTGTTCTTGCGCTTTCCTTGCTATCTCCGTTCGCTGACTGCCATCGAGCAAACTCGGGTAAAACCATAGCCTCCTACATAGGAGGCTATGGTAAAACTCGTGCGAACGAGAAACTCGGCACATCCTGCATAGCACCCCAGTACACCATATGTTATGATGAATCCCTGAAAAACATTTTGCTGATTCAACGTGCATCACACGCAATGTTAACGCACCGCAGAAGTCACGAATTTATACTAATGAAAATGGTTATCTTTTGCACTTCGTTCTTGGTAAGCTAAGAAAAAACGCGACCACCAATTCTGGGTAATGTACACGGTCAGTCGTAGATGTCGTTTGATCCTTTTCGGGGGAAAAATTGGGTCGAGTGTTGTTTACAGAGATATTGTCACGTAGTAGTGACGGTAAAGAAAACAGTCGCAAAACTGTTTATGACGAAACTGGTTGTTTATTGGGCGAACCTGTGCCCACAAAAGCAAGCTACTCTCAAAGCACAACGATAGCGGCGAACACAATCGGCGATCGTCGAAAATATTATCAGCGGCGAAACGCGTCGGCTTTTATACATGAGTCATCGAAGGTTCCAGAATAATCCCCGGTACGCGCGTGTCTTCCAGAAAGTTCTAGACAATTCGCGTTGCTCTTACAATCAGATAACATAAGCGTAGGTGAAAACAGGCAACGGAAAGAAGCATCGATAACATTCTAGAAACTTCGATACAGGCGCGTCCTGCGCCGAGCGATAACGTTTAACATTTGTTAGCCGGTGGAAAGCGGCCATCTGCGAAAGATAAACATGCATACGTGTCAATACCCTCCACTTAAAAAGCATCGTCTCGATGCTGCAAACAAACGCGAAAGCGAAAACAAAACGACCCGTAATAAAGAAAGAAAATAAAGTAAAGTACCTATAAGCTCGTCAGCGGGCGTAGAAAGGCTTAAGACGCACCACGTGGATGACTTCAGGACGTGCGCGGCGTCGCTGGGATTGCGAAATGCCGTCTGGCACGACCTCATAGTCCAGTGCGCCAATACGTCGGATGATCTTATAGGGTCTGAAATAGCGACGTAACAGTTTCTCGCTAAGTCTTCGTCGACGTATCGGAGTCCAGACCCAAACACGGTCGCCGGGCTGGTACTCGACGTAGCGTCGTCGAAGATTGTAGTGTCGGCTGTCGGTCCTCTGCTGGTTCTTGATGCGCAAGTGGGCGAGCTGTCGACCTTCTTCGGCACGCTTGCCACCACGCAAATAGGTGGCAACGTCGAGATTTTCTTCGTCGGTGACGTCCGGTAGCATGGCGTCAAGCGTCGTTGCCGGGTTCCTTCCGTAGACCAGGTTTAACGGCGCCATGTGCGTCGTTTCTTGCACGGCCGTGTTGTATGCGAAGGTCACGTACGGAAGGATGGCATCCCACGTCTTGTGTTCGACGTCGACGTACATTTCCAGCATGTCGGCGATGGTCTTATTTAGGCGCTCGGCGAGGCCATTCGTCTGCGGGTGGTAGGCGGTGGTCCGGCGATGGCTTGTCTTGCTGTATCGTAGGATGGCTCGAGTTAGTTCTGCCGTAAAGGCCGTGCCTCTGTCGGTGATGAGGACTTCTGGGGCACCGTGACGTAGGAGGATGTTCTCAACAAAGAATCGGGCTATCTCAGCGGCACTGCCTTTGGGCAAGGCTTTTCTTTCGGCGTAGCGGGTGAGGTAGTCCGTAGCTACGACAATCCATTTATTCCCGGACGTCGACGTCGGAAAAGGCCCCAGTAAGTCCATACCGATCTGCCGGAACGGTCGGCGAGGTGGCTCGATCGGCTGTAGAAGTCCGGCTGGCCTTGTCGGCGGTGTTTTGCGTCGCTGACAGTCTCGGCATGTCCTTACGTAATGGGCGACGTCGGCAGAGAGGCGAGGCCAGTAGTATTTTTCTTGTATCCTCGCGAGCGTGCGAGAAAAGCCGAGGTGTCCAGCCGTTGGGTCGTCATGGAGAGCTTGCAGAACCTCTGGACGCAATGCTGAGGGTACCACGAGGAGGTAGTTGGCTCGGAGAGGCGAGAAGTTCTTCTTTAGGAGAATGTCGTTTTGCAAGAAAAACGACGCCAATACTCGCCTGAACACCTTCGGCACAATGACAGTCTTGCCTTCCAGGTAGTCTACAAGGCTCCTTAGTTCCGGGTCGGCTCGCTGTTGTTCGGCGAATTCGTCGGCACTGATCGGTCCCAAGAAAGTGTCGTCATCCTGGTCGTCCTGTGGCGGCGGTTCGACGGGGGCGCGAGACAAGCAGTCGGCGTCAGAGTGCGTTCGCCCGGACTTGTAAACGACGGTGATGTCGAATGCTGGAAGTCTCAGACTCCATCGTGCGAGGCGACCTGAAGGATCCTTCAAGTTAGCTAGCCAACACAAGGCGTGGTGGTCGCTCACAACTTTAATGGGCCTGCCATAGATGTAGGGGCGAAACTTTGATGTAGCCCAGATGATGGCAAGGCACTCCTTTTCTGTTGTGGAATAATTTGCTTCCGCCTTCAATAACGACCGGCTAGCGTAACTTACAACCCTCTCTAGTCCGTCAGTCCTCTGCACAAGCACGGCGCCGAGTCCTACGCTGCTTGCGTCGGTGTGGACTTCGGTATCGGCGTTTTCGTCGAAATGCGCAAGTATTGGCGGCGATTGCAGGCGTCGCTTCAGTTCTTCAAATGCTTCGACTTGCGGCGTCTCCCACTTGAACTCGACGTCGGCCTTCGTGAGATCCGTCAGTGGCTCAGCGATCCGTGAAAAATCCTTGACGAAGCGCGTGTAATAGGCGCACAGTCCAAGAAATCAACGCACTGCCTTCTTGTCAGCGGGCGGAGGAAAGTTGGAGATGGCCGCAGTTTTCTGAGGGTCGGGGCGCACTCCAGACTGGTTGATGACGTGGCCCTAAAACATGAGCTCCTCATATGCGAAGCGGCACTTTTCTGGCTTTAACGTGAGTCCGGAGGTTTTGATTGCTTGAAGAGCTGTTTCAAGGCGCCGGAGGTGTTCTTCGAAGCTTAAGGCAAACAGAACGACGTCGTCCAAATAGACGAGGCAAGTCTGCCACTTCAAGCCTGCCAGTACTGTATCCATGGCGCGTTGGAATGTCGCAGTTGCCGAGCAAAGACCAAACAGCATGACCTTGAACTCGAACAGCCCGTCTGGTGTTATAAAGGCAGTCTCTTCCCGGTCCCTCTCGTCGACTTCGATTTGCCAGTAGCCGGTTTTGAGGTCCATCGACGAAAAATACTTTGCGTTGTAGAGTCGATCCAAGCCGTTGTCAATCCGTGGGAGGGGGTATACGTCCTTCTTCGTGATCTTGTTGAGGCGACGATAATCGAAGCAGAAACGTAGGGTTCCATCCTTCTTCTTCACTAACACTACGGGGGACGCCCACAGACTCTTCGACGGCTGGATGATGTCGACGCGTAGCATTTCGTCGACTTGTTGCCTTATGGCCTCGCGTTCGCGCGCCGAAACTCGGTACAGGCTCTGATGGACTGAGCGGACATATTCGTCGGTTATAATGCGGTGCTTGGCGACAGGGGTTTGTCGAACTTTCGACGACGACGCGAAGCTGTCCTTGTATTGCAGGAGCAGAGCTTTTAGCTGTTCTTTCTTATGTGTGGGAAGGTTCTGGTTGGCGTCGAAAGTTGGTTCAGATACTATAGTCGTCGTTGGAGGTGTACTGGAATCCGTGAAGGTGAAAGCACTGCTGGCTTGTACTATTTCATCGATGTAGGCGACCGTGGTGCCTTTGTTAATGTGCTTGTATTCGGGGCTGAAGTTCGTGAGCATCACCCCTGCTTTCCCTGCACGTAGCTCAGCTATGCCTCTAGCGACGCAAATTTCACGGTCGAGCAGTGAGTGATGATCGCCCTCGATGACGTCCTGCATGTCTGCAAGCATTTCGGTACCGACGGAAATCATTACGCTGGAGCGAGGCGGAACGGTGACTTGTTCTTCAAGCACATTCAAGGCATGGTAACGTATGCTTGTATCCGGTGGTATCGCGTTGTGCGTTGAAAGCGTTATCGACTTGGACGTTAAGTCGATGACTGCACCGTGTTGATTTAGAAAGTCCATGCCTAGGATGACATCCCTGGAGCAATGCTGCAGTATTACGAAGTTACCCGGGTAAGTGCGGTTGTTTACCGTGACTCGCGCTGTGCAGATTCCAGTCGGCGTTATTAGGTGGCCTCCCGCTGTCCGGATATCGGGTCCTTGTCAGGCTGTTTTCACCTTCTTCAACTTGGCGGCGAACGCGCCACTGAAGACGGAATAGTCGGCGCCAGTGTCGACGAGAGCGGTGACGGTATGACCATCGATGAGCACGTCTAGATCGGTAGACCGGCGTCTGGCGTTGCGGTTAATTCGTGGCGTCGGATCGCGGCTGCGTCGGGTTGCTCTGCTGCTGCTACGTCGCGTCGCAAGGTCTTCTTTATGCGGCGAAGTGCTGTCAAGGCTGTTGCTAGGCGGCATGCTGATATCTCGTCGTGATGATTCGCGAATCGTCGTCGTCGGCGGCGGCGGAGGATCTTCGGCATTCATTGCGTCATACAGCAACCGCACCTTCATCGGTTGCTGCCTTAAGTTTCCCGTGTAAGGGCTCGGAGATCGGCCCCGAATGGGACCGGTGTACTGACGGCGATGCGGCGAGATGTAGCGGCCCAGTGACGGCGAGCGTGAGGGTCGTCGTGGTTGCTACTGGGCTCCGGCGAGGTAGTCGGGGATGTCACGTGGTTGCTCGCTAAGCTGTGGACGCGGCGCGTTGACGGCGAACCCTCGTAGGCCCATCTCGCGGTATGGGCATCGGCGGTAGACATGGCCGGCTTCCCCGCAGTGATAGCAGAGCGGGCGGTGGTCGGGGGCGCGCCAAATGTCTGTCTTTCTTGGGTAGCTACGCTGGGCGACGGGCGGGCGTGCTGGCGGCGGCGGCAGCGGTGGACTACGGAACTGCGGCGTTACGGGGCCCTGGCGCGAGCGTGAAGGGGGGCCTTGACGACGGGCAACGGCGGCGTAGGTCAGCGCTTCCGCCTGGGGTTGCGGCGATTGCGGCTGCACTTCTGGCACTTCCAGTGACCGCTGAATCTCTTCTTTAACTATGTCAGCGATCGTAGTCACCTGAGGCTGCGACCTTGGGAATAATTTCTGCAGCTCTTCCCATACAACCGCTCTGATCGTCTCGCGCAGGTCGTCGGCGCCTAGCGCTTGAGCTTCGGCGTAGTTTGTCAGTGCATGGCGGTTGTATTGCCTGGCTCGCATTTCAAGTGTCTTGTCGATCGTTGTGGCCTCCAAAACAAATTCTGCCACAGTCTTGGGCGGGTTGCGCATCAATCCGGTGAATAGATGCTCTTTGACGCCCCGCATCAAGAACCAAACTTTCTTTTCCTCAGACATATCGGGGTCGGCGTGGCGGAAGAGGCGAGTCATCTCATCCGTGAAGATCGCGATGTTCTCGGTCGGCAATTGCACTCTGGTTTCTAATAAAACTTCGGCCCTTTCCTTTCGCACGACATTCGTGAAGGTCCACACGAAGTTCTCACGAAATAGGTCCCACGTCACCAGGGTGGTCTCTCTCTTCTCAAACCAGGTCCGAGCAGCATCATCCAATGAAAAATAAACATGGCGCAGCTTGTCGTCGTCGCTCCATTTGTTGAACGTCGCGGTCCTCTCATATGTCTCCAGTCAGGTTTCTGGGTCTTCAGCCGATGATCCACGAAAAGTCGGTGGCGTCTGAGGTTGCTGCAGCAGGATGGGGGACGCTGGTGCTGCCATTCTGGTCGTTGACTTGGCCTTGATTGCAGTGGTCTTTTCGGGAAGAAGTCCGAACTCCGGCAGAAGTCCTTGCTGCCTACGGCTAGCTCGCTGGTCCTTGGCGACGTTGGTCTCGTCCTCCGGTTTCGGGCTTGGGTCGCGGCTTTGCGGGGGCGTTCGGTGCTTGAACGAACTAGCACCTACACCAGATGTCACGCAGTAGTGACGGTAAAGAAAACAGTCGCAAAACTGTGTATGACGAAACTGGTTGTTTATTGGGCGAACCTGTGCCCACAAAAGCAAGCTACTCTCAAAGCACAACCATAGAGAAAGGAATTCAACAAGAGGGGACACTCCCATAGGGCCCAGCGGCCGAATAGACTGCAGCGTGCCAAGCGGTCGGTGTCGATCACTTACATCACTTCCGGCTTCGGTTTTGGGCGCGCGTATTTTGAACGCAAGCTAGCACGCCGGCTGCGCCCCCCCCCCCCCTTCCTATTTTTTTTGGTCTTCGTGCAGAATCGGTTCATTATTTAGTAAAAAAGATTGCGAACGGTCTCGTAAAGTCCCATCGAATCTGTGCCACGTGCAATTTCACAATTTCACGATAACGTTTAACATTTGTTAGCCGGTGGAAAGCGGCCATCGGCGAAAGATAAACATGTAACGTGTCAATATGTAATATACCTCTTGTACCACGGTGTACAAATACATATGTAAGTCATTTAACGCTTCTATACAACCTCTGTCAAAGCGTCACGTACCATAGAAATGGCCACACAGCAGGGCGCATTGGCAGTGGCAGGAAATAGGGCGGGTCGAATATTACCATCATCACTGCCATTATCATGTTTATGTCCAGTGCAAGGCGATTGCCTCTCCCAGCGATATTTATTTTACCCTGTCGACATGACACCATCGTATGCCTGAAAATTTCCTACTTAATCACGCCACCTAGTTCTCCGCTGTTCCCGACAGCGTTTCAGTTTTGTTTGCGCCCATTCTGTAACTCATAGGCAACCGGTTATCCGTCCTTTATAGCTTAATTTATTTTTGTTAATACAGTATCGTCAAACCCAGTTGGCTCTCTAATTTACACTGTTATCTTTATGTCTCTTAATTTTGCACCAATAATTTTTCCTTTATTGGTATATTATGAGGTTATGAAATTTTCAACCTTCTTTGTTTCTTCCCCATATGTTGGGATCAATAATTACATTCTACCGGTGCTATCGCATGAGGTAGAAGCTTGGAGGTTAAAAAAGAAGCTGGAGAACGAGTTAAGGACCACACAAACGGCGATCAAACGAAAAATGTTAGGCGTAATATTAGGAGACAGGAACAAAGCGGTGTGGATCAGTGAGAGAGCAGGGATAGTCAATATTATAGTTTACATTAAGTGAACAAAATGGAGCTAGGCAGGCCATTTAATGCGTGAGGGTAGATAACCAGTACCTTTACAGTTACAGAATGGGTGCCAAGAAAGGGGAAGCGCAGTCAACGGCAGAAAATCAGGTGGGGTGATAAGATTAGGAAATTTGCAGGCGCAAGTTGGAATGAGCTCGCTCAAGACGCGGGGTAATTGGAGATCGCAGGGAAAGGCCTTCATCCTAGAGTGGACATAAAAGTAGGCTGCTGCGGATGATGATAATGAGGCTGGAAGGTATGATGTTGGGATGGGTAGAATGCAATGATTGTACCCTTTTCTTTTAAGGGTAGCGGTAAGCTGCAGGTCATGTGGTAATCGCTGTCTTATGCGCTCCAACCTTCTGCACTCCATCGATCAGTCGTGGCAAGTGATCGCCGCTATAGCTGAACAAGACATAATCACCTGCAAACTCGATGTTGCTGAGACGTTCCCCTTCTATCTTCACTGCTGCACTTGTTGTTGCGTGAATCTACTGAGATATTCTTATCTACTTGGATATGAGTAGTCTTAGAGTGCCAAAGTCAGTGCATGTATCTCGAATTCTACACCATGCTTACTATACCACACAGAATGGAAAGTCTTGTACACAACAAACAAGTAAACATTTATTTGTCTAAACAACACTTTGCTTTCTCAAGCATCTGAAAATGGATAACAATGAAATAAAATTCATTTAAATATTTTTTTCTTTAATACTTCAAAAAGCACCCTATAACTAACGCCAACAAACCTATAACCACTGGCTTCTTGCCAATGGCCCGGTAGTGTATGAGTGGAATTATTTGACTAACAAGGAGGCAATGAAAAAAGAAGGTAGTAGGATAATGATGCTATAGCAGTAAATGAGTTTACAGCGAAAAAAAATTGCTAAATTCTGCCGTCATGCATCAGTTTTCTTTATTTATACGTCGTTTCCTGTCACAATAAATTTAATTGTGGGTTCAGCGCCTGTGCTTCACGTTTCTGTCGGTAACGCTGACCGCGCGCTTTTTATTGCAATAGCAATTATATTGTTACGCGAAGGAAGAGTCAGTAAGACGAGCAACTACTTACAGGTTATATTTTATAACAGTGGTTGCAGAGTTGACCGGTTAGATTCACAGCTCGAGCCCAGTTCGTTCTTCCTCCTCTTTTCTCCAGTGATGGCGCCCGCGCATCTCATTCAAACAATCAAATAGCACATGCGTGTAGCATAATCCCCCGGCGGTAGATGCGTCGTCCCGGAGCGTCTAAATGTCCTCGCTGGGGGGAAATACTGCTTCAGTCGTGTAACGTGCACGATATCACTAGACTGGGAAGCAGATGGGGCGCCAGGGGCGATCTTGTAGGTTACGGGAGTACCGGCACGAAGCACTCGTTATGGGCCTGTGTAACGAGACCGCAGTTTTTCTGACAGGCCGATCTGACGCGACGAAGACCATAGAAGCACCAAAGAACCAGGCGGTAAGTACACGTCTTGGTGTCTCCGGTCGTACAGACACTTTGACTCTCTTGGGAGTTCAGAAGGCGGTCAAGGGCAATTTCCCTCTAGTGGGCAGCGCGTGCGATGGCGTCAAGTACATATTCATTGGTCGGTGCCGCGTGGACAGGAAGGTTGTGTCGAGGGGCAGTGCTGGTTGTCAGCCGAACAGAAGGGAAAATGGGGAATAACCGGCTGTGTCGCGGCGCGAGGCTATAGGCAAACGTGACAAACGGTAAAGCGAGGTCCCAGTCAGTGTAGTCTGAAGATACATATTTCGCGCCAGGGGCATGTCTGTGAGCGTGCAATTGACACGCTCCGTAAGGCCATTTGTTTGCGGATGGTATGACGTGGATAGCTTGTGCCTCGTGGCACAGGACTGCAGGATGTCCGCGATAACTTTTGATAGGAATGTCCGGTCATGGTCTGTGAGAAGTTCTCGCGGAGCTCCATGTAATAAAATCACGTCGCGTAGAAAAAAATCGGCGACATCTGTGCCGCAGCTTGTAGGAAGCGCTCGGGTGATGGCGTAGCGCGTGGCGTAATTCGTAGCCACAGCGATCCATCTGTTCCCAGAGGTAGAAATAGGAAAAGCGCCAAGTAATGCTCTCGATATATTCCGACGTAACGTCGTCGCGCGCGCGTGCTGGGCACAGCGACACTACGCTAGCAAAACGCGAGCACTCTATAGTGCGGTCGCGACAGACTACGCCACGTGCTTCGCAATCACCAGGGCATTGCCGACAAGCTGTTCTGCAGACGTCGCTGATTTTCTCCTACACGACGTAATTCTACATCATGGCGCCCCTCGGCAGCTCCTCACCGATCGCGGGAGGCACTTCCTATCAAGAGTGGTAGATGACATCCTTCGTGCCTGCTCCACTGAACTTAAGCTCACCACCGCTTATCATCCCCAGACAAATGGATTGACCGAGCGCCTGAACCGAACGCTAACCGAGATGCTGGCCATGTATGTTTCACCAGATGACCGTGTCTGGGACTGCACGTTACCATTTGTTACCTTTGCGTACAACTCCTCGCGGGATGATACCGCTGGATATTCACCGTTTTATCTACTGTTTGGCCGACATCCTGCATTGCCCTTCGAGATTCTCCTTCCTTCCGCTCCTCACTCGCTGTTGCGAATGGTGATGGTCCGAGGGTCCACGAAGGCTGCATGTGTGGTGCCGTGCCAGGTGCCAAGAGGAGGAGTTATCCAGGGAGATCAGAAAACTGTTTTATATACACTGTACATGGTATATTACAAGATGGGCTCCATGATATTGGAGCCGTCTACGTTCTAACATCTTTGCATGTGGTAGCGTTTATATCTCCGAGCGTTCTCCATGGTCGAGCATGCTCTACATCGTCAAGCCTGCTCTACATGGTCAAGCTTCAAGCGTAACACTCAAGTCCCCTGTTTTATCCCTTTCGTTTCCCTCTTTCACTCGACGAGGGAACACACTGTAGTTCTTTTAGCCAATCAGCATCTTTGATCAGGTGGCCATATTCCACACGTGATGTGTCGTCGTTTCCCGCCGGGCTCCGCCTCCAATCTTGTTAGGTCGCCCCCGAACACAGGCAGCGGTTGACACCTTGGGAACCGAACGTTGATGTCGTTCCCCCGGGATTGCCAGACACGGGCCCCTTTCAAGATTCGCCTCTCCATAGCGGTCAGTTCGCGGAACCAGGTAGGGCGGTGGCTGTCTCGAAAGGCAGCAGTAGGCGTAGCGTCGTCGTGGTTCGGGCGGCGCTGGTAATTCACGGGACCGCACCAAGGGGCGACGCTGCCGTTTAGCCACGCATGAGGTAGCCCGGGGACCAACTGCTAATCCCTCAGTCCCAGGTGACAATTCTCGGCCGCGAGAAAGGGCGCCAGGTTGGCGCGTCTGAGTCGGCGCCGGCCTCCTTTGTCCCGAGGGACCGCCAGACACAACAGCACCCCC
>NC_051157.2:207546082-207570173 GCF_013339745.2 Dermacentor silvarum | reverse complement strand
GGCCCAGAAGGGACAGTGGCAGGTGGCATTGCAGCGAATTCCGCGTATGTGGGCATCGGGAACGCTGCTGGGGCAACAGACGTCGTCGGTGTCGTCATGGCTGCCAACTCCTCCTTCACAAGGTTGCGCAATTCGAACGTTGGCGATGGGGCGGAAACAACAGTGGATCGCCGCTGTTGCTGC
The DNA here is from genome assembly GCF_013339745.2 of Dermacentor silvarum. Lineage (NCBI taxonomy): Eukaryota > Metazoa > Arthropoda > Arachnida > Ixodida > Ixodidae > Dermacentor > Dermacentor silvarum. The sequence continues at coordinate 207,569,990 of NC_051157.2, read as the reverse complement.
TCCTGAAGTTCTTCGCGAATAATAGAGCGGATAAGAGCACGTAAATCAGAATGAGTTGGCATTGGAAGGTCGCTGTCACGGTGAAATGCAAGCCTGAAGCTCGTCCAAGCGCTGGCACGTCGATGTAATATCTTGAACGAAGGTAGGATTTTGAACAGCTAAGGCGTTGAATGCGATGGAACCAATGCCTTTAAGAATATGGCGAATGCGTTCGGCTTCCGTCATTCCAACGTTGGCGCGGCGGCATAGAGCCAGGACATCTTCGATGTACGATGTATATGACTCTTGTGGAAGTTGAACACGCGCAGCGAGCTTCTGTTTGGCGACTTCTCAACGGCCAGATGAAGACGCGAAAATTTGCCGCAAGCTGGTAGTAAACGCTGAACAGTCGGCGAAGTCAGTTTCGTGGTTAAAATACCACGTCTTCGCAACGTGGGTCAGATAGAACGCGACGTTAGTCAACTTCTGTCTGTCGGTCCACCCATTGGCCGAACTCACGCGGTTGTAATTGTCGAGCCAGTCGTCGACGTCATCCCCGCGGAGACCCGCAAAGACTGGTGGATCACGATGAGGGGTGGTAATGGTGCACGATGTCAGTGCAGCCGTGGTCGTAGGAGCAGGAGCGTTAGGGGTAGCGATAGTGCCGGCGGCCGACGCAGGGGTGGTCATAGCTGTGGGGGTGGCCGGGCGCAGGCGGCGACGGGAACATAGCTCCAGTTAGGGCAGGAACGCAGGAGGACGTCGGGATCTTGACGCACCTCCACCACTTTGAAAGACGGAAGACAACCAGGACAGGCAGCACTGGCAGACCCGTTTATTCCACCGGCACGGCCGAGGCTCAAACACAAAGAAGAAGAGAAATAGGGATGATGATGGCTATACACAAATGAGAACAATGAAGCACATTAAATGTGCTTACAATATATATACGTTCATAAGTGCGTGTGTAGACTTATGTATGTACAGTCACGAGCACAAGTTTGGAGACCATGGCATCAGCACACAATTTAAATATATACAAGCGAAGCTGCGTCGCCTCGAATTGGCTTAATACGTTGTAGTGGTCAAACACGTGCACGTAAGCCTGCTCTCTTGATTTCAGCCGCCATGCCCAGGCTGCGAAAAAATAATAATAAAATCGTGGCAACTTTGGTCCACAAATTTTCGCTCGCGACTGTATATACATATTGTGACGGAGGGAAGTACTAAGGCGGGAAATGTATTTACAATATGTACACGATCTACGAGGATTGACACAACCGGCCAGTCACTGAAGCGTCATCTTCTTCAGCCCCAAGCTCGTGCTCCTCATCCTCGATGTTGTGCAGAGCAGTGTAACAATATTGAGTGGCCGCCATTTATGATATTTGTTCTCCTCGTAGCATGTATTTCAAACAAACATGAGTGCGCAACACCTTATCGGTATTTCTGTATTAACATGGCCTGAAAAGCAATGATCACTGCGTTTGTTATTGAGTGCTTTCTATTAGAAGCTCCGGCATGGAAATGTATTGTGCATTCAATTTTTGGATTCGGTACATATTCGTTTATTCTACCTGAAGTCTATGTGATATTCTGTTTGCAGTAAGGGTGAAACAATTAGTTCACGCAACATTCACTTTTTTCAGCACACCAATGGAACAACAAAGTTGCACAGTACCTATCTACAATGGAAAAGCACTGCAAGTATATGGTAGTTCACAATATTATGGCCACACAAAATTATTCATAATGCTTCAAACGTATGGTTGCATTTTTAACAAGTTTGACTAACGAAACATAAAAGAACAGTACAATATGTACAAGACATTACACTTGTTAAGCAGAATTATTATTAAAACATGCCAGAAGCGCCGCCAAGTCTGATATGGACCTCAGATGCCTCTCTAACGCGTCGGTTTGGCGCTCCATAGCGACGGCGAGTCTGCCGACATGGTCCCTCATTGCCCGGAGTTCAGCAGTTTGCTGCAGGGAAGGAATATCTTCCATCAGCAATATTTGTACACATGTTGCTGTGAGAGATACAGTTTTGCTGAACATGTAGTCACGTTACACAACACATCACCATTTAATGCCACTAGCACCGACACTTTCAGCCAAACTTGTGTGCTCTGATGTGTACACTCGCTGTCGTCAAAAAATACACAAATGTAACGAACGTGCATACTTTCAATCAGCTGCACTCATTCGCCCTCACTTCTAATACGATGTACTGCCGCCACCACAATGCGAACATGTGAACGTAATTCTGAGCGTTGTGAAGCAGACCGGATGTAATTACATGGAGAGCACAAAAGTGTGGTTCGGTCAGAGCCGGACATGCAATACATGTAGGCAATCTAATGAACCATTAGCGATTCTGCCGCCCGAAACATGTATCGTAAGTGAGCATGGCTAGCCTTTCCGAGCACAAAACGGTGTTTTTGTACATATATCAATTTGTGTGCCTTTATTTTGTGTCAGCCGTGGCCCAGTCTGGACATACTGATGCAGCGTTTAGATAGCGCCTCAGCACAGAGGCCCCGCAGCACCGTGCAAGCGTGACTCGACAAAGGCGTGCCTGCTGGGTCAGCAGAACGACAGCATATACTGTCGAAATGTGCACGTATACCCGGCGTTAGGCCGGGTGCAATCTTGTTGCTCTCGTCTAGATTTCAACCTGCGCTATTTCGCCGTGCCGACTGTCGCGCGCGCTGTTTGCACTGGCATTTGGATGAAGTCTCTCGGTGGCAGTACATCACGTCTACTTGCTAGGACTCGCTTAATGTCACTTTTACTTGTATGCGTCACTCTCAATCTCGGTAGCATTGCGAAGACATACCAACATATTGTTATGGGGAAAGAGGTTTAAAATATATTTACAGAGATATCTGGCATACAAAACAGACGAGATGGCAACATAAATCCACGCGACATCAGAGAGCGTCGTCGTCTTCCGTACTGTCCTCAGCTTCGTCTCGAGCAGCGCTTGGCAACATGACCCCCGAAGGCGAAGGCGCCGTCCCGCTGCTGGCTAGATCGTTCGAGTCGTATCGCTTAAGGCGTGTGGCGTGAACGACATCGGTGGAAGGTCGAGACGTGGTGGAATCGAGGGGCGTGATTTCGTATGTGACGTCGGTCACTTGGCGCAAGACCCGGTACGGGCTAGAGTAAGGCGAAATCAACTTTTCGCAAAGGCCAACTCGTCGTGACGGTGTCCAAAGAAGGACCCTATCAAAAGGGTTGAAGTGGGCATCGTGGTTGCGGCATCATAGAAGAGTCGTTGCTTGTCCTGCGAAGCGGTAAGGCGCAGGCGTGCAATCTGGCGTGCCTATACAGCTCTGAAGATGGCGTCACGGGTGTATTCTGACGACGAGTCGAGAACGGCGGGAAGGAGGGTGTCCAATGGCAGCGTGGGATTTCTTCCGTACTAGAAGTGAAACACAGAAAAACTAGCAGAGTCAGGTTGGGAGTCATGTTGCCTCGTGAGGGGGAAATGTTGGGGTAGCACTGCAACATGTGTCTCATTGCCAGGTACATTGACAACTAAAAAAATGTTTTCCGTGTAATGTCAACTTTGCGTCATATATGCAAATGCAAGCCTGTTTTGCGAACCAAAGCTTCCCTTGCATCGCTTGGCTCCTCTGTTTCTCCTTCTTTTGACTGTGGATTTCGTAGTACTTGGAACTTTCTTACATATCAATGAATACCCACTCGCTCAACTATTGCTGTTGCTGCACTACACAGTGCTGGAACCGTAATTAAAATGCAATACATGTTGCTGCACGAGCCACGTTTTTTTGTCACGAAATGTGGGAGTATGTATGGCCTTGATAGTCAGATGACGTGCAATTTACTTCCATTTCCGCAGTAAACTTTGTTTCATTGTTCTGGAGATTTTCACGAACAGTGTGTAGTCTGTGTTCATACATACATCTTTTTGGGGGTATGCATTGACCTATCGCCATTTCGCAACTGCCATATTTGTCTGTATTAATATTGTTGGTGCTATTCATTTCTATCACTATAGTGGCGCAAGGTGTGCACTGATAAGCTAAGTATTAGAAGAACATAAAGTAATAAATAGGAGAAGGAAAACGGCAAGAACAGATTCAGGCAGTAGACAGAATGGAACCGCTCGCTCCTTTTCGTTTCACATCCTGCCGCGGTGACTCACCACATATGGGCTTCGAGGATTTCTGCCACGCGCTCGCGTGTTCCCTTTCGTAAAGATTAGAGCTGCACCTCGCATTGTCATATCAAATGTTCTGGTCGTCCGTCTCTGTTGTGATGCAGCATTTATTTTTGTTTTGTTTTTTTCGTTCTCGACAATACCATGCTTGTAGAAATTTCTGGTGCAATCTTATTTTACTCTGGCCAACATTTTGCATCATAACTGTTATCAATTTTTGCACTACGCCACACGTCGCTACGGATATATGTAAATTTATAAACAACATAATGCAATGAAGTAGAATAAAGCACTGAACAAAACCAATTTTTCCTTGTGGGCTCACATATGGCATTCCGGTAATGTCAGATGCGCGGTTACACTAAATAAAAGGTACACACATTTTTACAAATTTTTTGCACTAATCACTACTTTGTGTTTGTTTTCGCCTCCCCCCCTCCAAAAAAAAGTGGCCTATAGGGATTAATCAATGGTGACGATGATGTTGTGTTGGCTGCAAATTGTTCGTTTGCAGGGTAAGCAGTCAAAACAGCCATTCCAGATGAATGAAATACATGTTCAGGTGCAGATGTTCAGGTGTCAGGTGTCTCGATACATTTGGAAACAGGGTGAAATTTTTCGAGAAAACGTTTAAACAAAACACAGTATAACGGCGTTTTTACATTTCTTATGGGACACCGACAACAGAATGCAGGACCTGGGAAAACTTGAAAACTTGAAAAGTGGAAAATAATGAATGATCTCAAATTCACCGAAACATCGGCCTGTTTCGAAACGCTAAAGCTATCCTTACGCACGGAGAATGTTATTTAGATGCATCAGAAAGTATTTACGAACTGATTACAGAAGCTTGTAGACAAGTCTTACTGGAGCCTGTGAAGTTCTCATATGCTATAACCTTAACCACTTAACATTTCACATACTTTTTCGATATGCGTCCATGAATAACAATGTATTTAACAGGACCTGTGGCGAGAGGGAACGCAAATACCAACGTACTGCTAGCTCTTCATTGCAATACTTCAAACCCGCTTTTTTAGGAAATTAGCAACCGTATGATATACAAATTTGTATTGTTAGGTAATTTTGTATGTTTATACCTTCAAAAAATGCAATACTTTCCAGAATGGCATAGGCAAAGGGTCAATTATTGCTTCTCATGTCGAACGTTACTTACACGACACATAGCACTGGCTATTCCTTGTCTCTCCTCTGCACTTGAGTTACTAGTGTGAATTTTGACGATTACTATTTTGTGTAACATGCAGACTTATACGAGCTTTTTTTCATCCAAATGTTTGTCCTTCACCGTCTACACACCTGTACTCAGCAGCATTAAAATTAATTCGGTCAGGTTTAATCGATAGCTTTCACGTGACGTTACGGACCCAGCTTATCATCGTGTCGGTGCACCAACATGGCGGCTACAATGACGTCAGTGCAAGCCATCTATTACATGTATGCCATCCAGCTGCACCACCATCCTACCTTGCGGGACTCCTCCAATAATTGCTCCGACACTTCGTTGTTTGCCTCTGAAATGCTTACCCTTTTTGCTGTGTCAGAAACAACCAAGTGCTGGAGTAGGCTTCTCTTCGTCGCAGTGGCTCTTGGAGGCCCTGCACAATTTTCGAAGCAGAATAGCTTGTAAGCTCCACGACTACTAAAAGATAACCTTGCTGTTTCAGGAGGTGTAGCACAATTACGGCAGCAATAAGATACGGCAATACAAGTCTTTATCTGCGCCAGGTTTGATATTGTTACGCGCGAAGGAGACCGTTTATCACCCTTACGGATGAAGGGGGCCGTTTATTGTAGGTCGCGAAGGTGAGCGCAAGAGCAGTCACCTGGTTGATCAACTCAGCGTCGTCCTCTTCTCTTTCAACCCGGGACCGCAAGCACGTTCACCGGTCATCGTTCGTCTCACTCACGCGTGCGTGCAACATTCCTCTCGTCGCAGACGAAGCCCGCCGGGCGAGTCAATCCAGTTGCCTTGACGTGAACAATTTCAAGCGGGCGACATGGACCACTGGGGTCTTGGCAGCTCTTCTACCACTCGCTGTGAGGCGAGCTATGGTATAAGTGACTTCTGTGAGTCGGTTAAGAATAACAAACGGTCCATCGTAGGTGGCCAAAAGCTTTTGGCAAAACCCGCGTTTCCGTACAGGAGTCCACAGCCACATAAATCACCAGGGCGATAGGTCACTGGATGGTGGCGAATGTCGTAGCGTGCTTTTCATCTGCCCTGCGATGCCTAAGTGCGTAAACGAGCAATACGGCGCGCCTCTTCGGCAAGGCAGAGGGTCTCGGCGACAGTGGGATTTTCGTGAGTACAGAAAGGGAAAATAGTGTCGATCGTGTACCGGGATGGTCGTGCGTACAGCAGGAAGAAAGGGCTATAGCCGGTAGTCTTGTGCTTGGCGGTGTTGAACGCGTACGTGATAAAAGGCAGTACGTCATCCCAGTTCTTGTGGTCGGATGAAACATACATAGAGAGCATGTTTATAATTGTTTGGTTGGTGCGCTCCGTAAGGCCATTCGTATTTGGATGGTATGGTGTCGAGTGACGCAAGTGGCATTCACACAAACGAAGCAGCTCCTCCACGACATCTGCTGTGAATTGTCGTCCACGGTCGCTGATGATTACGCGAGGCGGACCATGTCGCAGGATGACATACTGCAGCAGGAACGTTGCAACGTCAGTGGCAGTTGCTGAGGGCACGGCCGCCGTCTCGCAGTAGCGTGTGAGGTAGTCGACGCAAGCAATTATCCACCGATTTTCCTTGGCTGATTTCGGAAAAGGTCCCACGAAGTCAATGCCCACTTGTTGGAAAGGCGTGCTTGGAGGTGGGATCGGCTGCAGGAGACCAGCTGGAGCATTAGATGGACGTTTGTGGCGCTGACACTGCATGCAGCTGGCCACACACGTCTCAACAGACTGTCGCATCCCAGGCCAATAAAAGCGTTCCTGAATCCGGTAGAGCGTCCTCGCCGAACCTAAATGGCCAGACGTAGGGTCATCGTGCATAGCACTCAGAATCGCCATGCGAAGACTCTCCGCCACCACTAGAAGAATACGTGCGCCAGTGCTGGAAAAGTTCTTATATAGGAGTCCATCACGTACACAGAAATTGTTTGCTGTAGTAGAGGCGGTCGTACGTAGCGGTGAAGAGAGGTGTTAATTTAGCGTCTTTTCGTTGCTAGGCTTTGAAACAGTCGAGGTCTGGAAAACTCGGCGACGCAGAAGCCACAAGGTGATCGAAGTCGTCGGCGTCACAGTCCGTAGTGCTATATGGCATACGCGAGAGGCAGTCCGCGTCAGCGTGTCGTCGACCACTCTTATAAGAGACGCTGAAGCTATATTCTTGTAGTCGGAGCGCCCAGCGTGCAAGGCGGCCACAAGGGTCACGAAGATTTACAAGCCAACACAATGAGTGGTGGTCGGTGACAACTGACAAGGGGCGTCCATAGAGGTAAGAACGAAACCGCTGAACCGCAAATACCACCGCGAGGCATTCTTGTTCTGTAACAGTGTAATTCTGCTCGGGCCTACTTAATGAGCGACTTGCATATGCGATCACGTTTTCGTGGTCACCGTGGCGTTGAACTAGGACGGCGCCAATACCTATGCCACTGGCATCCGTATGGAGTTCTGTCGGAGCTGAAGGACTATAGCGTTGAAGAACAGGTCGTGACGTCAGCAGAAACTTCAACTGACGAAAAGAAGAATCGCACTCCGGAGTCCACTCAAAGGGGATGTCCTTTCGTAGTAGACATGTCAGCGGATACGCGACGTCGGCAAACTTAGAAATAAAGCGGCGGAAGTAGGAACAAAGCCCCAGAAAACTGCGGAGCTCCTTGACAGAGCGTGGTGCACTAAACGCTTCAACGGCGGCTGTCTTCTCGGGATCAGGGCGGATGCCATCCTTATCGACGAGGTGCCCAAACACAAGGGTTTGGCGGTCTCCAAAGTGGCATTTCTTTGAGTTTAAAACTAGGCCAGCGTTTCTGATGCAGTTCAGGACGATATCCAGACGCGAGTTGTGTTCGCTGAAGGTGCGGCCAAAGATGACGACGTCGTCGAGGTAGCACACGCAGATGTTCCACTTCAACCCGCAGAATAGTCCATAAATCTCTCGAAAGTTGCCGGAGCGTTGCACAGTCCAAATGGCATCACATTAAATTCAAAGAGCCCGTCAGAGGTTACAAAGGCAGTCTTTTCCTTGTCTTCAGGGTGCCTCGGAATTTGCTAATAGCCGGATCGTAAGTCTACTGAGGAAAAGTAAGAGACAGAATCAAGGCAGTCGATTGCGTCATCAATACGAGGGAGTGGGTACACGTCTTTTTTGTTACAGCATTCAATCGGCGATAGTCGACGCAAAGTCTTCAAGATCCATCTTTCTTTTTAACAAGAATCACTGGAGCTGCCCACGGACTCGCTGACTCTTGTATGACTCCTTTTTTCATCATTTCATGCACTTGGTCGTGGATAATCTGGCGCTCTGATGGTGAAACGCGATATGGCTTTTGTCTAATCGGATTTGCTGAACCCCTGTTGATGGTATGGCGGGTTCGTGACGCGGGGATTGCAGGTATTTTGTCCTTCTGCGCAAAGTCGAATACCGAGACGTGCTTCGAAAGCACACCCACTAACGTTCGGCGTTTACTCGTGCTGAGAGATTTATTTATCATGGACAAAAGGGCCGTTTTCGAACTGTGGCCATCAGGATTTTGCGGTACTTCTGTAAGTTCAGCCACAGATAAATACGCGTGTTCCCGGACGAAGGCTAATTTCAAGCCATCTGGTAGTATCACGGGCTCCGCAGAACAGTTTACGATCCACAAGCCAGCGCGTCCGCCTTCGATCGACACCACACAATCTGGAACCAACACATTCTTCTTCAGACAGTTCATGTGCATCGGTTCTACGGTAGCATCGAAGCTGTCAGAATCGGCGCCGCAACAGACAACGGGAACACAAACGGTAGATGATGCAAGTACGACCGTATCGCCTCAAACAAACAGTGTTGTTTCGTGATCTACAGGGTTTTCCAGGAGGGCTGACGGCATCCTACCACTTATGAATACCTTCCCTGTGCGGCAGTCAACAGTGGCACCAAAGTCCCGCAAGAAGTCCATGCCAAGAATAACATCATGGGTCGACCGAGGAATAATCACAAACTCTGTCATAATAACATGGCCTCCCAAAAACACGTCAGCACTACACACACCAATAGGTCGCCACGGCTCGCCACTCACTCCACAGAACCTTGAAGCTTCGTCCCATCTGAACATAACTTTTTGCCCTAACACGTCTTTAAAAGAGACACTCATAACACAAATTGTTGCGCCTGTGTCCACCAGAGCCATCACAGGCACATTATGCACAAAAACGCGCACCTTGTTTTTCAGCATCAACACAGGAGGTATTTCTGTCAGTAGCACATCTCCAGCGACCTCACCTCCATCGGCCGCGCTAGCTAGTTTTCCGGTGACGAAGGGGACGTGGTGCGACGCAGTGGTGAGGGAGAACGGGAAGCACGAGGACGCGGTGGGGGGGCGTCAAACTCCTGTCAGATGCCGGGGAGCGATTCCGGGAGGTGCGCGGCCAATACTCGTCGCCAGACGATGTGTGTGCTGGCCACGGGACACCATGGGGCCGTTCGGAGGGCCGTGAAAACTCGGAGGGCTGGCCATACCACGTGGCCATACGCTGGTTGCAAAACCGAGATATATGACCCGGGACACCGCAAGAGTAACATACCGGGGGAGGTCGAAACCTTGGTTGTTCGTCGATGAACCGAACATTGTCATTTTCCCTTGTGTAGTGGGCTGGTTCATGGCGTGTGTCATGACGATACATCGGGCGTCAAAAAGGCGTGTGCTGAGCGCGTCGGTCATAGCGCGGAGTCGGAGAGCGTGTTGTCATCCGAGACTGTGGGGCCGCGCTGTACTCTACGGCCGCTGCGCTAACCATTGGTTGCCAAGGGGCCGAATGTGGCGCAGTCATAGCCTCACGCGACGTGTACATGCCATGGTGGTTAGTTGTTGGACGCGACATCTATTCGCGGCGGGAAAGTTCCTCGCGGACAATCTGTCGGATGGTCCAAGGAAGGTCGAGGCAAGGGCTCGTGTCCATACTTTATTGTCCATATCTTTCATACCTGAATTGATATACCAAATATTGCACACTGATCAGTGAAAGCAGGAATACTTCGTGTTCTCACTAATATGTATATAAGCAGCAGAGACCTTGCAATCATTATAATACCACACAAAATTTGAAATTAGCGTTCCTTTTACAACCGCATTACTAATAAAGCACATCATTTCATTTATGTGAAGTCCAGTGTTTGCACTGTGCATTTAGCATTTCTTGTAACATATACATTTCCGACAGAGCCGACAGCATCCCACTTCCCCACAGTCCAGCATAGCATGTAAAGTTCAGGTACTTCCTTCGAAAATTTCTCGCTCTATTTTAATAATTACTTTCAATACAACTCATACAGACAAACAACCATGGAAACGTGCTCAGCCAACAAGCACATTATAAGAGGTCATGAAAGTAATAATATAGCTAGACGACATAAATTATGTATTGTGTGAATGATAGTTGTCTTGTTCAAAGGTGAGACATCGCTTCTGAAATATTACGTGTATCGCATTACAGCCATGGCAGTTTCACTTCAACTTTCTGCTAGTTGTCTAAAATAAATTTCTCATATCAAGCTCTGCCCGTTAAAAAAGGTGACATTTGCCCCACAGAACACACTCTTAGCTTCATGCATAGACAAGCTGTTAACAAGTTGCTACATAATCGCACAGGCATGATTGAAAGTTGGCGCAATATTTTTTTCAAAAGCGCAATGACTATACATACCATGTTCCGCTGAACATAACAGAAACTTCTGGACGAATTCTGCGTTCATCTATTATCAGATTACTAAAAATACAAGCTACCTGAACCATCCAAGTACCAGTCGCAGTGATTACGTGCAAGACTGGTAGCATTACCATTCAATAACAGGCTATTGATAAAGTACTCGTTCAGTTTGTTTCACTTTTCACCACTCCCATTAAAATTGAAAGATAAATCTTGTACTGCTCGGATAAGAGTAGCTGTAATGTGAAACAGTCATCTCAACTGCACACATAAGACATAACATACCCACAAATGGCCAGCAGTATTACATGCGCTACTCAGACGCCTCATCCAACTGCATCCAACTCATCCATCAGCATAGGGCTCCTTACACCACATATTCAAATTGAAGCAGGCTGGATTTGTTGAGAAAGCGTTGCCAGGCTGTAGCTGAACATTCCTAACTTAACTGCCTTGTCATTGTGAATGCTTGGACTTTTACAAAAGCTCGTAGTGATCGACGAGGGTGCAATGGCAGGTAACAGATAACCTGTCTCATAGCTATACTCCCCAAGAAGACATACAAAAAAGCAGGCAGGTTAACAAAAGATTGCCTTGGTGCAAAATTCTGATATTAAAGCACGGACCATGTAAACCTATAAGTATCCCGCTGGATGGCCACGAGCAGTCGCCATCACAACGCTGGCATTATGATGAACGCCGACCCGACAGCGGGGGCGAACGGTTCGTATAGCCATGCGATTCACCGTGACTCCGATAATTAGATTCATCATCAGCATCTGCATATTTTTATGTCCACTACAGGACGGCTTCCGTCAGCGATCTCCAATTACCCCTGTCTCTTAACTTAGGCTATGTGATCTGCAACGCTTGGGCCGCGGAAAAACAGCCTAAGAAGGAAGACAGCGTGCATGAAGTTAGCAGCCATCCCTGCTCGCCCTTGATCATAGCCCCCCCCCCCCCCCCAATAATTACCAACAATTGGATACTGCACGCGGGCCGCGTAAGCGTCAACCGCACACAGTAATTTGCAGCTGCGGCAAGGCTAGATGAGAATACGCGTGATCTCCTCCCCGTGCGCGCATTTGATCACGTTACCTCTAACTTACCCGAATATTGAGCGCGTGGGAAGATAATGTCCATCAAGTGTTACGGCTCAGCGTTACGGGCTTTTTCTCGCACCCGTTGTGTATGGGTCGCTCAATCATATGACTTTATGACTTTATACGGAATATCATGGTGACGACGACAGCGAAAACTTGCCTGGAGTGTCGGTAGAATTGCTGTCGCAATAAAAGGAGAAATAGAAAACAGGCGTCGAGCTCGCTTCTACCGCGGCTGTGGACGTTGCAATGTGTACCGGCTACAAACACAGCATGAGCACCAACGACAAAGCCAATAGTGGGCACCTCGCTTATCGGTACTTCGCCAGAACCCGTTTGAAGCTGAAAAGGAAGCGCATTTTCCACCGTATAAGCAGCAGCGGAAACAAAACCCTAGACGCGCGGGGAGACAGCGCACACGAAGGGACCAGCCATCTCGGATGGCCCAAGCTTGAATTCGGCGCAGAATGAAGCCGTGACCCACATATGTATGGCAGAGGCAGGAAAAGTAGAAGTTGAGGACCCATGTGTTCTAGCCGCTAGGTGAGAGAAGACTCCACACCGCTATCAAGAAGGTTCCCCAGCTCATGTGTTTCTATCAGCGAGCGACACGTACCGCCAGAGGTTCTATGAAATACTTGACACAGTGCTGTCTTCGTTAAACAACAGGTGTCCACCTGATATGTGTAGAGCATAAGTCCCACATTAAGCAGCTTGCCATAGGGAAGGAAGACGAAGCACATATAACATAGTTCTACGGTGACGACCTTGAACCAGGACGCCTGATTTTGCACAGAGATATGCTGATTGACATTTTAAGCCAGCAAAGGTCGGCATCATTGCACACATTTGGGGACGTTGTGCACATGTATTCGGGGGCAAGGGCGAACACCTGCGAAACCTTTTGCCGGAAATGGCCAAGCTAAAAAATTGCGTTGGCCATACCGGTCTCGTCGACCACATCCGAGAGGTCCTTTTCTTGCCTTCGGCGACTTAAAATTTACTTGCGGTCGATAACTGGACAAGCCGTTTGAACGATCTGGCAATTTTGCACGCCCAGAAAGAACTCTCCCACAAAATCAATTTGAATAAGATTATCGACGACTTCATTTCTAGATCAAGTGCCCGAACGCTTTTTCAATGATAGTGAAATCATCGCATCAGACAACGAACTGATGCCTTTAATAGGAGAGAGAAAGGCACCAACTGACAAGTCAATGCAAAGCACCTGGCTTAGAAAACAACGCAAAAAGTTATACAAAGGAACGAAAATGGGGTCCATAACAGCGCAAGCAGAGTGAGGGCATTTGGGTAAGAAAAGACGCGTGGTAGCGCTATTTGTAAAACTCCCAAGTCTATCTTTGCATTTTCCTTATTAATTTTTATTCGTCGTATACTGCATTTCTCTCTCAAAACACAATCCACGTTGTTCCTATATTTGCTATCGAGTCCTTTCTCGCTTTTGAGATATCGCTGCCTTATTTATTTATTTGTTAATATGCTTATTTGTTTGGGCACCTGATAATTTTTACTCTATAATCCTTTGTTCTGCCTTCGGAAAATAAACGAAACTAGTGGCATAAGGCATGCTTTGACATGTAATCCATGTCCTCTATGGCATTATGGAATCACATTATACTTATGCTAATAATTCTAGTCATAAGTTGTGTTCAGAAATTGTTATACATCATTTAATGTTTATATATGTTATGTCTTATCTTAGCAATAACTGACCTTTCGTAAGGAAATGATTTCTTGATTGTATCTTTTGTAATAAATTTTTTACAAAGCGTTACAGTGCTTTTTCATAGATGTGTACTTGTGCGACTTAATACGCACATGCGACTTGTGCGACTTAATACTCTTGTCCCATGGCTCAAACAACAGACGCCAGTCTCTTGGCGGTGCGAGGGGACTCAGGCTGTAAAACTGCATTGTCGCCTACTCTGAGGTCTTGCAAATACTCATATAAGCTCGTCACTTCAGTGAACAATCTTTGGAGGTCACAAGAAGTTGCCAGTGTAACTGTGAGTAAAAGTAATGTATATATATATATATATATATATATATATATATATATAAGCATATCATAATGAGCCAACAAACAATAACACCAAGGACAACATAGGGGAAAATTACTTCTACTTAATAATTAAATTAAAGAAATGATAAATTAATGAGAATGAAAATGGATGAAAAAACGACTGTCCGCAGGTGGGGAAGAACCCACGTCTTCGCATTACGCGTGCGATGCTCTCACATTGAGCTACCGCGGAACCGTTTTCCCATCTACTTTCTGGGGTATTTAGGTTTTACAACTAGAACTAACCCTGGGAGTGTTAGCCAGCGCCACCACTCACAAACCATAGGGCGGATGTGGAACATCCTTTCTGCCGCAGGCGTCACGAGCACGTGATCTTTTTGGGTGATGGCAACTGGTCAATAAACCCACATATGCTACCTGAAGGCATCATTGCTGCCGGATTCAAGCTCTCGTTATGTAGTGAACCAGACGAAAGAGAACCGAGGGGCCCGATTTTTGTTAAGCATATCATAATGAGCCAACAAACAATAACACCAAACACAACATAGGGGAAAATTACTTCTACTTCATAATTGAATTAAAGAAATGATAAATTAATGAGAATGAAAATGGATGAAAAAACGACTGTCCGCAGGTGGGGAACGAACCCCACTTGACTTCACCATTGAGCTACCGCGGAACCGTTTTCCCATCCACTTTCTGGGGTATTTATGTTTTACAACTAGAACTAACCCTGGGAGTGTTTTATATATATATATATATATATATATACATGGGTGGCGTTCGGAAAGCTGGTCAGGCCCCAAGCTCCCCCCCCCCCCTTGAGAAATGAAAATTTTCCGCATGTACCTTGGTGCTTTGCTTGCGTTTTCTTATTTTCATCAATTGTTCTATTTTGGAATGGCTCCTATTAGCGTACTCTAACATTGATATCATGCATGTTGCGTACAAGTCTACTTTACCAAATTGGCTTACTTTAATTTCGAATGAAGGAACCATAAGATCTGCTCCAGCTGCATAAGTTGTACAGAGCAGTCAGCCTCTAGTTTGTCAGGATTTGTCACGGCGCGTTCTCACGGAGGAAAAAAAAAGAAAAAAAAAACATTCAGCGATAAAGAAAAAGAAACTTCAGTGATTGAAGCAAAAAGTGCATACAATATTTGGTATCACGCATGCAACATACAGCACAACATTCGTTTAAATACAGAAGCACAAAGCAAGCGTCGAAACTACATCATTCATGATAAGGCGGTCGTAATAACAATGCGAAGCCCATGCCTCCCCGCATACATTTCCCGTTAAAGATCACTGTTGTGCAAGTTGCCGCGGCGACGGCAGCTTGAGACGTGCGGAGGGGCGTCATTAGCCTTCCATATATAAGATAACCAGCCTAGCAACTCATTTCATTGTTGTTGCCGCACCGCTTTGGTGGGCAACGCATAGTTAGGACTCCCGAGGAGCAGCGTGAATAGGAGGAGCGGCACAGGGAAAGGAAACGGCAATACGACCAGCGGTGGTGCGCTGACGAAATTGTCATTACTCCCATTACTCCAAATAACGATTACCTGCATTACTCTAAAGCAATGAATCATTGCATACCCTCCTCAGCAATTAGTGGTGGTTTTCAACAGCATCTCTTTTACTTTCACAGGGCCAGGATGGCGAGTCAATTTTTTTGGCATTCTGGGATTTTCAGCCCCACTTTAAGATAATGTACTGAAGCCGATAGAAGCACATGCATGTCAACGATATTGGCCGATAGTTCCGAGAGCTACTTAATTTATGCTTGCCTCTGCGAATACAAAATTGGAGCGGCATATTTTGTTACTAAACAAACGGACGTACTCCTAACAACGAATGTAATGTTTGCCGGGGGGCTACGCCGCCGCGCTATGTACTGCAACATATCAATTTCAGCTTCTGCATAAAGATGCACAGCATTCTAACAGCGCGAGATAGAGGACGAGCAAGTAGATGACGTCCACGTTTGTTGGAATGCTACGATGCTACGTACACAAATGACTACAGTGGCTAAACATTTGCGGTGTCGGCTTTTATACCTTACCAAATATTCAGAGAGGACTCCTATAGATAATTACAGCATACGCGCCGCGATGGACGAACCACGCTAGCGCTAAGATTTACGTTCACAACACAAATTAGATTGAACGTTCAGCAATCACACACAGTTCATTTGCAGCTTCCTTCAGGGGCAGACGTGGTGTTCCGGGTTGGTGCTTACTGCGGCGTTTGGGGCAAGAATATGGCTAGGAGCTGGCACCGCTCATGTGCTATTACGAGCAATGCACACACATCGTTTCTTCAGAAGCTGACCCTAAGCAAGGGTAGCGCGAGGGTCTTACTGCCCTGACACGACGAATTCGCGGCAGCCAAATTCCAATACTGCATATGTGATGAGGAAAGCTACTCGTATATGGGCTTGTTGATAGGTCATCTTGTAATATGTTGTAGCGCAGGCAGAAAGACACGGACATAGAAGGCACATGAGGCAGCACACAGAGCAGAACGCCCAGCTGTAAACAGCTGTGAACGTCCGCTATGTCTCGTCGCACTGAACTTAAGAAACACCAAAATCAATTAAAACGTCAAAGCGTTTTGAAATGACATAACACGCGTATTATTTGCTCCTAGTAATGGCAGGTCAGTACTACGATAACATTTCATTTCATTTCATTTCAAAAATTACGCGGCGTATGCCAGAACACCTGGCAGCAAGCAACCCTGGGCGCCACACCAGCCACATTGTTGACATCGCAATCGTGTGAAATGAGCCTTCTAAAAAATAAAGTTGATCACTCTTTCATAGGAATTGGTAGAACATGAAAGTGAAATGTGTCTTCATGTGTCGCATGTTTGCTTCATCAACTCATGGTCCGCTGCAGTGAAACGCACATGATTTGCGTGAAGGCGACCGTATTGTATGTTTGCTTCAAGCGAGGCGTCCGGTTGGCGAGCGGCGTTGAAACACGCCAGGCGTCTCTACGCGCCGACTTGATCGCGAGACATTGATATGGGCGTTATAAGCCGCGTGTCGGTGCAGGCGTTCAATATAGAAAAAAATATACGTTCGTGACGTAATGGTTTCAATGTCTGGCTTCTGTACTGTCAGTACTGTGTTCGAATCCTGCCCTGGGGCACTTTAAATGATGTTTATTACAGCGAAACTGCTAAGGGCTCAGTCTCCGATGGTCGTGTCCGTGTGTAAAAGCATACTCTCAATGGGCTACGCTATATGTGCGCCTGTGTGACTTCAGCCAGGCAAGAGAGCAGGCTGGCTTCAGGAAGGAATAATCTACGATGGATCATGTCATCAATCAGGTAATATAGAAATCTGCGGAGCACAATCTACCTCTCTATATGGCTTTCATAGATTATGAAAAAGAATTTCATTCAGTAGAGATACCACCAGTCAGAGAGGCATTGCGTTATCAAGGAGTACAGGAGGCATACGTGACTATCTTGGCAAATATCTACAAGGATTGCGCAGCAACCTTGCTTCTCCACAAGAAAAGTAGAAAGATGCCTATCAAGAAAGGGGTCAGGCAAGAAGACATAATCTCTCCAATGCTATTCACTGCATGCTTAGAAGAAGTATTCAAGCTCTTAGCCTGGGAAGGCTTAGGAATGAGGATCAACGGCGAATATCTCAGCAACCTTTCGTTTGAAGATGACATTGTACTATTCAGCAACAATGGGGTCGACGGACAACCAAGGTAATGCTGTTTGCCGTCGCTTGGAGATACTCAGATTATTTCTTGCATTCTGTCTAATTACATAAGTAGTCTTAAGTAATTAGGCAACTTCTCAAATATTATAACTAGATTAAATGTATCAGAAAACTATAGAGCAACATGAAAAACACCCGATACAGCTTTCTGTTGCTCAATACATGATACATAAAAGTGTTTTTCCGAGCGTGAAAGAAGTATGCGAATACAGGCAAAGTGCCTCGAGCGGCCAGTCGCGCGGCAATTTGGGTGTATTCGCGGGCTTCTCTCGCGCTCGGAAAAACTTTTATGTAGCCCGTATTGATCAATGGAAAGCTGTATGGGGAGTTTTTCATGTTGCTCAACAATTTGCCGATTGGCACTTTTCATCTCATTATAATATTTGAGAAGTTGATTCATTAATTATGGCGGAATGCAAAAAATAATCTGAGTATCTCCAAGCGACGGCAAAAATTACCTAGGTTCTGTCCAGCTACATGGAATTTGCATATTTTTAAATCTTGCTGCATGGCAGTTTGGACACCCCGTATAATCAGAGACTATATGAGTATGTGCATGTAATAGACGGGAAGGAAATACGCATTCCTCGTGGAAGGCCCCTTCTATCGGAAGGCGCCATCCCCACGAATCTCCCGAACCTGCATGGTTGCAGCGAACACACGGCTGAACTCACAACGAAGGTGGTCAGTTTGTACCCAACTACTCGGCCGTATTTCTTCGTGAAAGGAGTTAATGCAGAGATGTGCGCAACAAGCAGACAATGAAACTCCGCAAGATGAGACCTAGGCTAAATATGCAACATAGGGAGGGGGGGGGGGGGTCCTTTGGGAAGCTGATTACCTTCTACATGCTGTTATTCTACTGTAGTGAGAAATACGGGCACCAGCAGAAGACGAAGAATAAGACGTTTGTTGTTGGTGCTCGGGCTCGCTCCGTTTGGCCGTTGCCTGTTTCGGCGCATTCATAAAAACGCCGAGCGTATCTACTATTAAACGCGTACTATCAATTGGTGGAGCGTGCTGGTTCCCATTTCATCCTGGAACTCCGTACCCGGACTCTACCCCCAGCCTCGGCAATGCCTGACGACGTGCCCCAACAAGGTGCTCCCGTGCCACCGGTGGTCGCCTGCTCCGGCGTAGCCCGACAGCGAGACCCTGTAATTTTCAACGGCACCGACGAGCACGACGTCGAGGACTGGCTCGCTTCGTATGAGCGGGTAAGCGCCCACAATAAGTGGAATGACGGTGACAAGCTCAGCAACGTCAACTTTTACCTGGCGGGCGTTGCACAGCTATAGCTCCTCAACCACGAAGCTGATATTGCCAATTGGGCATCCTTTAAAACGAGCTTCGCGGAAGTCTTCGGCCGTCCCGCTGTTCGCAAGCTTCGCGCGGAACAACGCTTACGCAGTCGCGCCCAGCAATCCGGCGAGAACTTCACTTCCTACATTGAGGATATTGTCACGTAGTAGTGACGGTAAATAAAACAGTCGCAAAACTGTGTATGACGAAACTGGTTGTTTATTGGGCGAACCTGTGCCCACAAAAGCAAGCTACACTCAAAGCACAACGGTAGCGGGGAACACAGTCGGCGATCGTCGAAAATCTGATCAGCGGCAAAACACGTCGGCTTTTATACCTTAGTCATCGAAGGTTCCAGAATAATCCCTGGTACGCGCGTGTCTTCCAGAAAGTTCTAGACAATTCGCGTCGCTCATACAATCAGATAACATAAGCGTCGGTGAAAACAGGCAACGGAAAGAAGCATCGGTAACGTTCTAGAAACTTCCGATACAGGCGCGTCCTGCGCCGAGCGATAACGTTTAACATTTGTTAACCGGTGGAAAGCGGCCATCGGCGAGAGATAAACATGTATACGTGTCAATACCCTCCCCTTAAAAAGCATCGTCCCGATGCTACAAACAAACGCGAAAGCGAAAACAAAACGACGCGTAATAAAGAAAGAAAATAACAAAGTAACAAAGTACCTATAAGCTCGTCAGCGGGCGTAGAAAGGCTTAAGACGCACCACGTGGATGACTTCAGGTCGTGCCCGGCGCCGCCGTGATTGCGAAATGCCGTCTGGCACGACCTCATAGTCCAGTGCGCCAATACGTCGGATTATCTTATATGGTCCGAAATAGCGACGCAACAGTTTCTCGCTAAGTCCTCGTTGGCGTATCGGAGTCCATACCCAAACACGGTCGCCGGGCTGGTACTCGACGTAGCGTCGTCGTAGATTGTAGTGTCGGCTGTCGGTCCTCTGCTGGTTCTTGATGCGCAGGCGGGCGAGCTGTCGACCTTCTTCGGCACGCTGCAAATAAGTGGCAACGTCGAGATTTTCTTCGTCAGCGACGTCTGGTAACATGGTGTCAAGCGTCGTTGCCGGGTTCCTTCCGTAGACCAGGTTGAACGGCGCCATGTGCGTCGTTTCTTGCACGGCCGTGTTGTATGCGAAAGTCACCGACGTACATTGCCAGCATGTCGGCGATGGTCTTATTTAGGCGCTCGGTGAGGCCATTCGTCTGCGGGTGGTAGGCGGTGGTGCGGTGATGGCTTGTCTGGCTGTACCGCAGGATGGCTTGAGTTAGCTCTGCCGTAAAGGCCGTGCCTCTGTCGGAGATGAGGACTTCTGGGGCACCGTGACGCAGGAGGATGTTCTCAACAAAGAATACGGCTACCTCGGCGGCACTGCCTTTGGGTAAGGCTTTTGTTTCGGCGTAGCGGGTGGGGTAGTCCGTAGCGACGACGATCCATTTATTCCCGGACGTCGACGTCGGAAAAGGGCCCAGTAAATCCAAACCGATCTGCTGGAACGGTCGGCGAGGTGGCTCGATTGGCTGTAGAAGTCCGGCTGGTCTTGTCGGCGGTGTTTTGCGTCGCTGACAGTCTCGGCATGTCCTTACGTAATGGGCGACGTCGGCCGAGAGGCGAGGCCAGTAGTATTTTTCTTGTATCCTCGCGAGAGTGCGTGAAAAACCGAGATGTCCAGCCGTTGGGTCGTCATGGAGAGCTTGCAGAACCTTTGGACGCAATGCTGAGGGTACCACGAGGAGGTCGTTGGCTCGGAGAGGCGAGAAGTTCTTCTTTAGGAGAATGTCGTTTTGCAAGAAAAACGACGCCAATCCTCGCCTGAACACCTTCGGCACGATGACGGTCTTGCCTTCCAGGTAGTCTACAAGGCTCCTTAGTTCCGGGTCGGCTCGCTGTTGTTCGGCGAATTCGTCGGCACTGATTGGTCCCAAGAAAGTGTCGTCATCCTGGTCATCCTGTGGCGGCGGTTCGACGGGGGCTCGAGACAAGCAGTCGGCGTCAGAGTGCTTTCGCCCGGACTTGTAAACGACGGTGATGTCAAATTCTTGAAGTCTCAGACTCCATCGTGCGAGGCGACCTGAAGGATCCTTCAAGTTAGCTAGCCAACACAAGGCGTGGTGGTCACTCACAAATTTGAAAGGCCTGCCATAGAGGTAGGGGCGAAACTTTGATGTAGCCCAGATGATGGCGAGGCACCCCTTTTCTGTTGTGGAATAATTTGCTTCCGCCTTCCATAGCGACCGGCTAGCGTAACTTACAACCGTTTTTAGTCTGTCAGTCCTCTGCACAAGCACGGCGCCGAGTCCTACGCTGCTTGCGTCGGTGTGGACTTCGGTTTCGGCGTTTTCGTCGAAATGCGCAAGTATTGGCGGCGAATGCAGGCGTCGCTTCAGTTCTTCAAATGCTTCGACTTGCGGCGTCTCCCACTTGAACTCGACGTCGGCCTTCGTGAGATACGTCAGTGGCGCAGCGATCCGTGAAAAATCCTTGACGAAGCGCCTGTAATAGGCGCACAGTCCAAGAAATCTACGCACTGCCTTCTTGTCAGCGGGTGGAGGAAAGTTGGAGATGGCCCCAGTTTTCTGAGGGTCGGGGCGTACTCCAGACTTGTTGATGACGTGGCCCAAAAACAAGAGCTCCTCATATGCGAAGCGGCACTTTTCTGGCTTTAACCTGAGTCCGGAGGTTTTAATTGTTTGAAGAACTGTTTCAAGGCGCCACAGGTGTTCTTCGAAGCTTGAGGCAAACACAACGACGTCGTCCAAATAGACGAGGCAAATCTGCCACTTCAAGCCTGCCAGTACTGTATCCATGACGCGTTGGAAAGTCGCAGGTGCCGAGCAAAGACCAAACGGCATGACCTTGAACTCGAACAGTCCGTCTGGTGTTATAAAGGCCGTCTTCTCCCGGTCCCTCTCGTCGACTTCGATTTGCCAGTAGCCGGTTTTGAGGTCCATCGACGAAAAATACTTTGCGTTGTATAGTCGATCCAAGGCGTCGTCAATCCGTGGGAGGGGGTATACGTCCTTCTTCGTGATCTTGTTGAGGCGACGATAATCGACGCAGAAACGTAGGGTTCCATCCTTCTTCTTCACTAACACCACGGGGGACGCCCACAGACTCTTGGATGGCTGGATGATGTCGTCGCGTAGCATTTCGTCGACTTGTTGCCTTATGGCCTCGCGTTCGCGCGCCGAAACTCGGTACGGGCTCTGACGGAGTGGGCGGCCATTTTCGTCGGTTATGATGCGGTGCTTGGCGACAGAGGTTTGTCGAACTTTTGACGACGACGAGAAGCAATCCTTGTATTGCAGGAGCAGAGCTTTTAGTTGTTCTTTCTTATGCCTGGGAAGGTTCTGATTGACGTCGAAAGTTGGTTCAGGTACTATAGTCGTCGTTGCGGGTGCACTGGAATCCGTGAAGGTGAAAGCACTGCTGGCTTGTACTATTTCGTCGATGTAGGCGACCGTGGTGCCTTTGTTAATGTGCTTGTATTCGGGGCTGAAGTTCGTGAGCATCACCGTTGCTTTCCCTGCACGTAGCTCAGCTATGCCTCTAGCGACGCAAATTTCACGGTAGAGCAGTAAGTGATGATCGCCCTCGATGACGCCCTCCATGTCTGCAGGCACTTTGGTACCGACCGAAATCATTACGCTGGAGCGAGGCGGAACGGTGACTTGTTCTTCAAGCACATTCAAGGCATGGTAACTTATGCTTGTATCCGGCGGTATCGCTTTGTGTGTTAAAAGCGTTATCGACTTGGACCTTAAGTCGATGACTACACCATGTTGGTGTAGAAAGACCATGCCTAGGATGACGTCCCTGGAGCAGTGCTGCAGGATTACGAAGCTCGCCGGGTAAGTGCGGTTGTTTACCGTGACTCGCGCTGTGCAGATTCTAGCCGGCGTTATTAGGTGACCTCCCGCTGTCCGTATATCGGGTCCTTGCCAGGCCGTCTTCACCTTCTTTAACTTGGTGGCGAACGCGCCACTGAAAACTGAATAGTCGGCGCCAGTGTCGACGAGAGCGGTGACGTTATGACCATCGATGAGCACGTCTAGATCGGTAGACCGGCGTCTGGCGTTGCGGTTAATTCGTGGCGTCGGATCACGGCTGCGTCGGCTTGCTCTGCTGCTGCTACGTCGCGTCGGAAGGTCTTCGTTCGGCGGCGATGTGTTGTCAAGGCTGTTGCTAGGCGGCGTGCTGATATCTCGTCGTGATGATTCGCGAATCGTCGTCGTCATCGGCGGCGGAGGATCTTCGGCATTGCGTCGTACAGCAACCGCACCTCCATCGGTTGCTGCTTTTAGTTTCCCGGGTATGGGCTGGGAGATCGGCCCCGGGTTGGGCCGGCATACAGGCGGCGATGCGGCGAGATGTAGCGGCCTGGTGACGGCGAGCGTGAGGGTCGTCGTGGTTGCCACTGGGCTCCGGCAAGGTAGTCGGCGATGTCACATGGTCGATCGCCAAGCTGTGGACGCGGCGCGTTGACGGCGAACCCTCGTAGGCCCATCTCGCGGTATGGGCATCGGCGGTACACATGGCCGGCTTCCCCGCAGTGATAGCAGAGCGGGCGGTGGTCGGGGGCGCGCC
Organism: Dermacentor silvarum; assembly: GCF_013339745.2. Classification (NCBI taxonomy): domain Eukaryota; kingdom Metazoa; phylum Arthropoda; class Arachnida; order Ixodida; family Ixodidae; genus Dermacentor; species Dermacentor silvarum. Next base: position 207,546,131 of record NC_051157.2, on the reverse strand, counting down.
AAATGTCTGTCTTTCTTGGGTATACGCTGAGGGCGACGGCGGGGCGTGC